>NC_090656.1:161896638-162196638 GCF_040937935.1 Hyperolius riggenbachi | reverse complement strand
TAGACTCATCCATGAGAAGGTAAATGATGCTTCTAGCTGCTCCACAGCCTGAGATATCAAGCCCCTAGACAGGGAGGTTGGTAGATTCAACACATTATGACCGAGCCTAAAATTATGTTTTTATACCATATCCCGAAGATTCATAGCTTTGTGGCATGATGTGATAAAATTCCAAAACGTTCTCCCCTAAGACAACGGGCTGGATTCCGCCAGAGATGAGGTTGCTGTAGATGGGGGAATCATCTTTCATTACAAGACCTACCCCATGCAAATAGAGTGTTAAATATGTGGACCCAAAAGGCTGTGAAGAGAGTCCTGGCTGTGCCTATCCATATACCATACTGGTTCTGGGTTATTATAGTTAGGCTATTACCCACAAAACTTTATATGTTCTGTTTGGACTTGCAACCGCGAAGGAAACGGTAATTTGACAAGCTACTCAGACATTATACCCAGTTATTTTCACTTTTATTTCCATTATTTTATATACTATATCAATCTGTTCATTTTCTGTATTCAGTTTTATGCATTATTTTCCTATAAAATAAACAATTACAAATCTTTTGCATAAGTACTTGTTCTGAATAGCTTTGCATAACTATTTTCATTGATATTGTTATATTTTGCTATCTCTAGAAAGGTTGTTGAATTAACCCTTTTTCTTAGGTGTGTGCACTGTGAACAACAGGTAGGTAGGTATATGCAGTACTGGGTATTACAATGTGTACCTGTCACACACAGACAGGTAGCGGACAGGCACAGTGACACTGCGTGCGCTCAACTCACGTAGGTAGGTGGATGCACTGTGAACAACAGGTAGGTAGGTATATGCAGTACTGGGTATTACAATGTGCACCTGTCACACACAAAGGTAGTCACTTAATGTGCTGGGCCTGGCAGTGGCACACACACAGTATGAATTATGAAGGCTGTCTATGCAACACAAGTGTCAGTGCGACACACAGAAAAAAAAATAGATCACAAGAACAAGATTAGCTCTCAAAATAGCTCTCAAAAGAGCTGTTGTGGGGTGCTATTTTAGCAATAAGATGCGATCACATCTTTGGTCAAATGGTAAAAAGAGTAGCACTCCACTCAAAAAGGGGAAAAATGGGTGCCTAAGCCTCAACGGGTCCTCACACCTCTGGATCCCAGTAGCAGCAAAACACGATGGAGGCTGGCACTTCCAAAAGTATAAAGCTCCTTTATTGAAACATCAATAAAAATGGCCAAGAGGCTTGGCCATTTTTATTGATTTTTCAATAAAGGAGCTTTATACTTTTGGAAGTGCCAGCCTCCATCGTGTTTGCTTGATTTTAGCAATAAGAATCAGCAAGGAGCAAGCTAAGAAGCCTACAAGAGCCTAACTAATCTTTTCCTATGTGAGAGTCTGCAGTAGCTGTCCCTTCTCTAACTACTGCAGGCACACGAGTGAGTATAATGGCCAGCGGTGCCTGCCTTTTATAAGGGGGGGGGGAGTAGCTCCAGGAGGGAGTGTAGCCTGATTGGCTACAATGTTCCTGCTGACTGTGCTGACTGTGATGTAGAGGGTCAAAGTTGACCCTAAGGGCCCTTTTCCACTAGCGCGTTTGCGCTGGCTGAATCGGAAAGTCGCAAACCGCTAGCGATTTTACAATCGCTACGGTTTGCTTTTTCACATAGGAATCGCGGTAGGTCATTTCCACTACCGCGATTCGTTTTTTACAGGAACACGAATGCGCAGCGGAACGATTATTGCCACGATTTTGCTATGCAGTGCATAGCATAGCAAAATCGCGACCGCAAACGTCGGGAAATCGCCGCAAATTTTTGTACTTTTGCGATTCAGCAATCGCTAGCGTTCAGTGTGAACGCTAGCGACTGCTAGTGAAAAAGGGCCCTAATGGTGCATTATGGGGGCGAACCGAACTTCTGGAAAAACTTGCGGTTCTCCGCTATCGCGAACTACCGGAAGTTTGCCGGGAACCGTTCGCCGGCGAACCGCTTGGGCCATCTCTATAGAACGGTCGCATGAACAAAATAATGGGGTTTATCCACCATACCACTGTAAATACCGAAACTGAAAACAAATGATGGTCCCATATTGGCATACATGTCAAGCTCTGGCCCGTGGGCCAAATCTGGCCCTCTGAGCCATCAGATTTGGCCCTCAGGTGGTTCCTCACTTTGCATTATGTTTGGCCCACTCTATACAACCAGAGAAGCTATATTAGAGGGTAAGCCATAAGGGGAGGGGGGAAGCACTGTATACCAGGGAACTTTATAAAGGAAGGAGGGGGCCAGTAGACACCAGGAAACTGTATAGGGGAGAGAGGGAGGAGCAATGAACATTAGGGAATTATATAGGGGAGGGAGAACTAAACACCAGGGGACTGTATAGGGAAGGGAAGTGGGTCACTAGACATCAGGGAACTGTAGAGATGAGGGATGGTGGACCACCAAACACAAGGGAACTGTCTCCTCCTGTGATGTAAGCCAGAGCAGATAGGAGCTGTCCAGAAGAGTTTTATGCGCGCAAAGTCCCATAGGCTTTAATGGGCACTTCGCGCGGAGCGCCCTGCGCTCTGTGCAGTGCGCGCGTAAAGTTTTATGCGCGTAAAGTTTTATGCGCGAAAAGCTTGTTTAGTCGTGCTAAGGGGGGTTTCACAGGCGTGCTAACAGTTAGCACCGCTTTGTGAATCAAGCCCATAGAGGACTTGCATCTCTTCCAACATCCAATGTACTTGGTAGCAATGGTTACACCACTGAATTTTATAAGATGTATTCTGATTTTATGCCCCCTATCCTTCTTGAACTGAACAATGCATAATTTGATGCAGAGCACTACTTTCACCCTCTTACTCAAAACTGGTAAAGACCCCTGCAGATGTGAATCCTACTAACCTATGTCCATTATATTGACTAAAGGGATCCACACTTTAGTACATATCAATCAATCAATCAATCAATCAATCAGAGTTTAAGCCAGGCAGGAAAAAATACACCAATTAATATTATGAATATACTGTATATATATATATATATATATATATATATATATATATATATATATATATATATATATATATGAATCTGCGACCCACTCATGATGTCAATGTTTCTACTATAATAGTAGTAGCATTAGATATAGCCAAAGCTTTTGCCACTATTGCATGGAACTGCTTACTGACAGTACTACTTACATTTAACCAATTCCCAACTGCTGCATCGTGTATCTATGCCCTTGTGGACTTTACTTCAGCACCAGGGGAGTACATGCACCCATCATGCTGTTTACATTGACCTCCCCCCCCACGCGGCTACTGTGAACTCTCCTCCTGCAGCTCCTGCACCCCCCCATGGCAAAATACTGCTCGGTACTCACCAATCAAAGTGCCAGAAATGAATGATAATCTGGCATCAATGAGATTGCCTTGGTCATTCACAGCTCTTCACTACTTCATGTGTGCTGTTCAGTACATGAGATAGCATGGGGACACAAAGTGGCCAAAAAGAAAAATACTCCTACAAATGTTAATAAATTAAAGAATACCCTTTATTTCACCCCTCTTTCTATATAACTATAATTATTGCTATTGTTAAAAAAAAGTAAAGTGACCACTCAAAAAAAAATCATAAATAGTTACCTCATGGATTAAGCTTTTTCTATTTTCATAAATCATTAGGGTTCTATCACTACTACTTTTGCAAATTAGGGCTTATAATTATTGATCTAGTATAAATAAATGCAAATAAAAAGAATACACCTATATTTCCGAATAAAATTTAGTTGCAATACATTGTACTAAGGACAGAATTTAAACATTGTAATAACCGGGACAAATGGGCAAATAAAACATGTCTATTTATCACAGTACATTATATAATGGCTGAAAACTGAGAAATAATTATTTATTATTTTTTTCCTTATTACTCCATTAAAACGTAGCTAATATAAAATAATTCTTAGCAATAAATACCACCCAAAGAAAGCCTAAGTTGTGGCAAAAAAATGATGTATAGATCATTTTGGTGTCATAAGTGGCGATAAAGTTATTAGTAAATGAATGGGGGGAGAATGAAATGTAAAAATTTCTCTGGGTTTTAATGGGAAATAACCTGTGGTGAGGAAGTGGTGAAGTGAGTGATAATTTTATCCATTGGATTAGACTATTTTACCATTTTCCCACAGCCCAGCATAGAATCAATGGTTGGACATCCTAAACCATTGCCTTACAAAGGGTAAGAAGACAGGAATGCACACTCCTTTACTGGTTGCCCTGGCACTCAAACATTTGTTTTAAAAAATTAGAATCACTTTAGAAATGATAGCGTCCTCATTAAAAAAACATAGAAAAGACCACTAGACCAGCAGCTATGTTGTTCTCGCCACTTTCGTCGTTCTCACCGATCTCATCGATGTCTCCCCACCGCAGCTCACTCGCCCTGCTGTCTCTATGATTGCACAGCCGTGTGAGCTGGTCAGGAGCTGATTTCATTGGCTCCTGACTCTGTCATCAATGTATCAACTCCCATTGGCTTACATTGTTCACAAGGGCAAGAGCCAATGAAAGTAGCTCCTGACCGGCTCACAGAGCTCTACCGTCATAGAGACAGCAGAGTGGGTGGCCAGAGGCTCCAGGTGTGTGGCGTAGATGGCGGTAGCGGTGAGTATGTGTGGCAATTTGTCATGTTGCGGCTGATATCTGGTATCAGCGGTCTCCGGACCTTAAAGCGACCTGAACTCAGAACGTCCTCTCTGCTCTAAAAAATACACAACAGCATAATAACCTTTAACCAAAAAAATATATATATATTTGTTACAGCTGATACATTTGTAAAATAAATTTGCACTGTTTCTACTTCCTAATTCATGGAAGAAGATATATTGTTAACAGCCTGTGCTTTCAAATGAACTTATCTGCCATCTCTGCCGTGGCAGTCATGTGACACAGGGGAGAGATCAATTTACAGCTTGTGATCAGACACAAATGAGGGGGAATTGAACAGGATGAACTCTCTAAATACATACAGGGTGCATTTATCTGTTTTCCTTCTTTCCTGTGCAAGAGTTCAGGTCCACTTTAAGAAGGCAGAGACTGCTGGTACTTAAAGAGACACTGAAGCGAAAAAAAAATTATGATATTATGATTTGTATGTGTAGTACAGCTAAGAAATAAAACATTAAGATCAGATACATCAGTCTAATTGTTTCCAGTAAAGGAAGAGTTAAGAAACTCCAGTTGTTATCTCTATGCAAAAAAGCCATTAATCTCTACGACTTTCAAAGTCGTGGAGAGGGCTGTTTTCTGACTTTTATTATCTCAACTGATAGTTAATTATTTACTTTTTCTCTGCCAGAGGAGAGGTCATTAGTTCACAGACTGCTCTGAAAGAATCCTTTTGAATGCTGAGTTTTGTGTAATCTGCACATGTTAGAGAATGATGCAATGTTAGAAAAAACACTATATACCTGAAAATAAAAATATGAGAATATTTTCTTTGCTGCTAATCTTCTAGTAATTATTCATAGTACACAACCAATTCATTATATCATATATTTTTTTTTCGTTTCAGTGTCTCTTTAAGTGGTTAATGTGATAGAAAGAATAATTTGGTTGTTACTTTGGATTCAGACCAAACTGGTCCAAAAAGTAATATAATGCCACAGGATTAATTTACTCCAACAGATACCCACACGGATACACACTTAGTGGGCACAAATAAAATAACTCACCAATGTAAATTAATGTTATTTATTATAAGGGACTCTTGAGACTTTTTTCCCCTTAATCTTCTTGACCAAATTAAACAGAGATGGCGTGAACTAGCGATAAATAAAGCACAGAGAATAAACTTTATTAAAATCATTTTCTCATCTAAAATAATGCAAATTCCCTGGCAACCTCATGTTTTTATAAAATGGTCATCATTCACCAGATTATAATCAATTATTTTAGAGTTTATCTGAAAGGCCAAACAGGCTTCTTTTTTTTCTATCCTACAAATCCTAAAGATCTGGGTAGGATGTTTGTGTCAGATTGTTTATTTTATTGTCTGGCAGCTCAGCTCTCATAATTCTACTGCTTGATCAGAATGGATAACTCAAGGGCTTTCTCTCTTTTATTCACTTATTCAACCATACCAATTAAAGACCTGAGTTGAAGACTCCCTAGATCTGATACATATGGAATACAAAAGAACCCTGCAGAAAAGCAGTTGACTACCATTGGTTTCCTAAATAAGTATGAGACTTAGTACATAAAGTTATTAGCAAATCCACTAGAGTGAAATACACACTGTTGTGGGGCAACTTAAGTGGGAAAAAAAATCAAAACAGCTATATATTCCCCTATGCAGAGAAAAGGCTCTGAATCCAATAGAGCCTTTCTGGTCATTGCTAAGTCACCTGTTCAAATGTCATGTCTCCTCGGAAGGCTTTGGATGCACTTGTCTTCCTGAGTGCTTCTAAAGATTCGTAGGTTCATGCAGAGGCGGCCTTAGAGTGTGCAGGGCCTGGGGCGAGTGTCACATGCGGGGCCTAGAGCCAAAAGTGTAGGCCATATACCGTATCGCCACGTTCATGGGCTTGTCTGCCCTTAATGCAGTATCCCTTATTATTATTGTTTGAAAACAATTATGTCAGGTAAAGGCCACTAAGCCAACCAATATAAAAACAATTTGCATGGTGGTTTTAAGTGCGGGGGGAGCTCATGCTTCAATTAATTTGTAAATTCTAAGGTTCATGTTTCACAAAATTCACATTGTTGTAGTAACTTTTGTCTTGCAAAATTCAGCAAATTCAGCAATCATGAGGCCCCCAACATGACCAACTCAGCAATCATGAGGCCCCCAACAAGAAAAATTCAGCAATCATGAGGCCCCCAACAAGACAAATTCAGCAATCATGAGGCCCCCAACAAGACAAATTCAGCAATCATGAGGCCCCCAACAAGACAAATTCAGTAACCATAAGGCCCCCAAAAAGACAAATTCAGCAGTCATGAGGCACATAAATAGACAGCATTTCACATAAATAGGCAGAATGCCCCCTTAATATGGTAGACACCTCTCCCCAGGCAGCACTTCCCCAAAATACACACAATCTGACAGCAGAGGTTCCCCAAAAATAGGTAGCTCCAGGTCTATAGGTGTCACCAGAATAGGTGGCCAGCGGTATAGATGTCCCCAGAATAGGTGGCCAGCGGTATAGATGGTCCCGGAACAGGTAGCCAGGGCGGGGTAGAGATGTCCCCAGAACAGGTAGCCAGGGGTATATGTGCCCAGTATATGTAGGCAGGGGTATATGTCCCCAGTATATGTAGCCAGAGGTATATGTGCCCAGTATATGTAGCCAGGGGTATATGTGCCCAGTATATGTAGTCAGGGGTATATGTGCCCAGTATATGTAGTCAGGGTTATATGTGCCCAGTAATTGTAGGCAGGTGTATATGTGCCCAGTATATGTAGGCAGGTGTATATGTGCCCAGTATATGTAGGCAGGTGTATATGTGCCCAGTATATGTAGGCAGGTATATATGTGCCCAGTATATGTAGTGGGGGGTATATGTCCCCAGTATATGTAGCCGGGGGTATATGTGCCCAGTATATGTAGCCAGGGGTATATGTTCCCAGTATATGTAGCCAGGGTTATATGGGCCCAGTATATGTAGCTAGGAGTATATTTGCCCAGTATATGTAGTCAGGGGTATATGTCCCCAGTATTTGTAGTCAGGGGTATATGTCCCAGTATATGTAGTCAGGGGTATATGTCCTTAGTATATATAGGTAGGTGTATATGTCCCCAGTATATGTAGCCAGGGGTATACGTGCCCAGTATATATAGGCAGGGGTATATGTGCCCAGTATATGTAGCCAGGGGTATATTTGCCCAGTATATGTAGCCAGGGGTATATTTGCCCAGTATATGTAGCCAGGGGTATATGTGCCCAGTATATGTAGCCAGGGGTATATGTGCCCAGTATATGTAGTCAGGGTTATATGTGCCCAGTATATGTAGCCAGGGGTATATTTGCCGCGTACGTACGAAAAGGGCGTCGGGAAAAAAGGGCGCGTGGTATAAACGATAAATGGAAATATCGTTTATAGAAATTATTGTGTAGAATTTCGTTTATAAATAGTGATTTAAAAATGTATAAATCACTAAATAATGTGTATGAGATCGGCAATTCTTAAAACGTTAATCTTCCCTGTTTGTAAAGTGAAACTTATATTTTCGTTTATTAAAAACCCTCCCTGTACCTATCCCTAACCCCTAGACCCCCTGTTGGTGCCTAAACCTAAGACCCCCCTGTTGGTGCCTAACCCTAAGACCCCCCTGTTGGTGCCTAACCCTAAGACCCCCCTGTTGGTGCCTAACCCTAAGACCCCCCTGTTGGTGCCTAACCCTAAGACCCCCCTGTTAGTGCCTAAACCTAAGACCCCCCTGTTAGTGCCTAAACCTAAGACCCCCCTGTAGGTGCCTAACCCTAAGACCCCCCTGTAGGTGCCTAACCCTAAGACCCCCCTGTTGGTGCCTAAACCTAAGACCCCCCTGTTAGTGCCTAAACCTAAGACCCCCCTGTAGGTGCCTAAACCTAAGACCCCCCTGTTGGTGCCTAAACCTAAAACCCCCTATGGATAATAATGTTTTACAGACATGAATAAATAAAGAATGTAAAGAAAAAAAATGTAAATTATTTTTTTGGGTGGATAATAATGTGTTAGAAATGTTTTAAAAATAGTGATTTATTATCTTCATAAACGTTATTCGTCACGGGCTCATTTTGTAAACTTAAATCATCACAAACATAGTTATAAATCCTTAAAAATCTCCGGGCGCCGTTATAAATCCTTAAAAATCTCCGGCGCCTTATTTTCCCCGTTCAGCGCCCATTAAACGATATTTATAATGAAAGTGAATGGGGCGCCCTTTTTGTCCACTTGTCTCATGCGCCCAAATCTACTGCTTCCATATTGCCCCAGTATAGGTAGTCAAGGGTATATGTCCCCAGTATTTGTAGTCAGGGGTATATGTGCCCAGTATATGTAGCCAGGGGTATATGTGCCCAGTATATGTAGGCAGGGGTATATGTGTCCAGTACATGTAGGCAGGGGTATATTTGCCCAGTATATATAGGCAGGGGTATATGTCCCCAGTATATGTAGGCAGGGGTATATGTCCCAGAATAGGTAGCCATGTGTCCCCCCAGCAGGAGGGGAGCAGAGCAGAGAAGAGGGAGAGCTGTAGGATCAGCAGTGGGGAAGGGGGACCATCTCCCCCCTCTTTCGCTCACCTTAGTGCTCTCCCTCCCTCGCTCTCCCCTCTGGAACTTCCGGTGCTGGAGCGAGACAGAGGTGAGTTCCACCCACTGCCAGCCAGGCACCCACACATTAGTTCTGGAGGGGAGAGCGAGGGAGGCAGAGCCCCCTAAGGTGAGGAAAGGACGGGGGAGATGGCCCCCCTTCCCTGCCGTCTGCACAGCTCTCCCTCTTCTCTGCTCTCCTTCTGCTGGCCACACGGGCATGACCGGTGGCCCGCAGTGAATATTAAATTAGTGGCGGTGCACGGGGCCTCTTCAAGCGCTGGGCCCGGGGCGATTGCCCCACTTGCCCCCCCAAAAAGCCGGCTCTGGATCATGTGTACTGCTCATGTGTGAATTGCACATGCTCAAGATGGATCTGCTCACCTTCAGAAGCACTCAGGGATGCAAGTACTTCTGAGGTTTTTGGAGAGGAGTCCTAAAGTAGTATTCAAACTGCAGGTTAAACAACTTTAATGGGGTGGAACGAGAGCATGGAGCGAGGACCGGGCAGACTCTATGGGATCCAGAACCTACCCACTACATAGGTAAGTATGTTTTTCCTTGCTTCAGGTTTGCTTGAAAGGACCTCTGTTGCGAAAATCTTAAAATTTAAAGTACATGTAAACATATATTCAATCGATTTGTGACCCATTTCGACCGATTTCAATGAATTTACTCTATCGGACAGGATGGAAGATCTACTTCCATCTGCTGCTGGTAGCAGATCCATGGCCCCTTGGATTTGCATTGGATCTAATGGTTCAATAATGCATTTAAATAGATTTCCAATAGATTTTATTCTGAAATCTATTGGAAATCTGTTCCTAGTGTGTGGCACACATCAGATAGATTTCTGTCAGATTCGACTTGACAGGCATCTGACAGAAATCTATCTGATGGTCGAATCTGCTGCAAAGTGTGTGGCCACCTTTAGAGCTTAAGCCACAGAACTGCTTTGACTGGCAGTAACACTACTACTGTGGAGCTTGGGTTCTTCACTCTTTAGAAGTGTCTAGACTAGAGATGAGCCACCATTGGGAAGTGAACAAGCATGTTCAGTCATGAACAAATAGTCATCAGTGACAATATCTCTACTGTCTTTGTGCTGAAACAGACATTATTTGGGCTCAGGGGAAAAGGCATGGAAAAATAGGACAGGGAAGTACCATAAGAAACAAAAGAAAGACTGCTTTTTTTCCAACATCAATACCATCAGCAGGGGAGAACTTTGTATCAATAAACAGAAGAAAAGGAAGTGAAAAAGAAATGTAGCCATCCAGAAGAGGATGGGAAAGGATTGGGGACTATGCAAAAGCCATTGCAATCATCATAAAGCCTAGCCCTTTTCTATTTACGAGAAGAGCTACCTAAGGCTATAGTTACATAGTTTTGTTAAAAAAAAAATCTGTCCTTCAAGTTCAACAAGAAAAAAAGAAAAAGAAAAAATCACTTTCCTTAGCCGTCCCATATCCCAGTTGATTCAGGAGAAATTTAAAAAAACTTTAAAGGCTTCGGGAAAATTAGCCATAAAAGCAAAACATGCCCTTCCGTCCTTCAATGCAAGGAAAGCATCCAAGCCCTCTTTAAATGCAGATCTAGAGTTTGCATAATATATTTCAGATTTAACCACTCTTACTGTTGAGTATCCCTTTCTAAATAGATTACAAAAAAAGTTTTTCCTCTACATGCAGATTATGTCCCCTTGTCCATTGTACAAGCATCGGGACAAAAAGATCATCTACAAAGCATTTGTATTGCCCTGTGATATGTTTATACGTGTTAATTAGATTACCTCTAAGTCGTCTTTTTTCCTCAAGCTACATACATTTATTTTGTGCAACCTTTTTTTGGAAAGTGTGGCCTTCTGATTAATTGAGTTGCTTGTCTTTGTACCTATTCAAGAAGGTCTATGTCCTCCCTATAGTGTGGTGCCCAAAACTGTATCTCATACTCCAAATGTGCCCTCACAAGTGATTCATACAGCGGGAGTAGCATACTAGCATCTTGAGATTTTATTTCCCATTTTATGCATCCCAGAATTGTATTTGCTTTAGCTACTGCTGCTTGACATTGTATACAGTTACTTAACTTGTTAGCAACCAGTATTCCTAAGTCCTTTTCCAAGTGTTCCCAACTGTATGCCATTTAATTATACGGGGCTCTACTAATGGTACGTCCAAGGTGCATGCATTTACACTTATTAACATTACATTTTATCTGTCAGTCATATGGCCATGTGGTCAAGATACTGTTGTAATATGCCACTCTCCTGCTTAGTGTAGATAATTCTGCATACTTTTGTATCATCAACAAAGATGACTACATTATTCTCATATTCAGTCATTAATTAATACATTGAAAACACTTGGAGCTAGCACTGCCCCTTGTGGGGCCCCACTGCTAACAATATGTTATTTTCAGTATGTTCTGTTAACCACCACTCTTTGTCTTCTGTCCCTCACCCAGTTCTCTATCCATACACACACATTTTATCCAAGTCCCAGTATCCTAAGATTATATACCAGCCAGGCTATTGTGGGGAACAGTATCAAAAGTCCATGCGTCATCAGCAGGGACACATCCATCTCCGCAACAGCCACACAACCTCAATGTCCTCTACCCAGCACAAGGATACAAACTCCCTTCACCCTGACACATTCTAAAAAGCATAACTCCAATGGTAAGCTTGCATAAAACCAGGAACATGGTCAGAATTAAACTGTCTGAGGGACAGTTTCCAACATTACTAGATACTGTGGAAAGTGGTTTAGAAGAAATAAGCTCTACATAAATGCATAATTGTTATATAAATATAATCACTACACCAAAATGTATCAAAATATCAGACTTTAATAATTATAACACTTCAAAAATAATCAAAGAGCTAGAAACCTGAGGTCCTTGAAGAACACTTTAACCACTTCCCGACCGCCTAACGCACAGAGGCGGCCGGGAAGTGGAGCCCTTAAGGACCGGCTCACCCACAGAGGCGGCGGTCCATTTAAGGGCATGGGCAGGGCGATCGCGTCATCCGTGACGCGATCCTCCGCCGGCGCCTGTCACCGCTCGCTCGCCGCAACATCCCGCCGGCTATACGGAAGCGCCGGCGGGATGTTAACCCCGCGATCGCCGCATACAAAGTGTATAATACACTTTGTAATGTTTACAAAGTGTATTATACAGGCTGCCTCCTGCCCTGGTGATCCCAGTGTCCGAGGGACCACCAGGGCAGGCTGCTGCCACCCTAGTCTGCACCCAAGCACACTGATTTCTCCCCCCCCTGCCCCAGATCGCCCACAGCACCCATCAGACCCCCCCCTGCCCACCCCCCAGACCCCTGTTTGCACCCAATCACCCCCCTAATCACCCATCAATCACTCCCTGTCACTATCTGTCAACGCTATTTTTTTTATCCCCCCCCCCCTGCTCCCTGCCCCCTCCTGATCACCCCCACCCCTCAGATTCTCCCCAGACCCCCCCCCCCAGACCACCCCCCCCTGTTTACTGTATGCATCTATCCCCCTGATCACCTGTCAATCACCTGTCAATCACCTGTCAATCACCCGTCAATCACCCGTCAATCACCCGTCAATCACCCCCTGTCACTGCCACCCATCAATCAGCCCCTAACCTGCCCCTTGCGGGCAATCTGATCACCCCCCCACACCAATAGATCGCCCACAGATCCGACATCAGATCACCTCCCAAATCCATTGTTTACATCTATTCTCTCCTCTAAACACCCACTAATTACCCATCAATCACCCATCAATCACCCCCTATCACCACCTGTCACTGTTACCTATCAGATCAGACCCTAATCTGCCCCTTGCGGGCACCAAATCACCCGCCTACACGCTCAGATTGCCCTAAGACCCCCCCTTATCAATTCGCCAGTGCATTAATTACATCTGTTCTTCCCTGTAATAACCCACTGATCACCTGTCAATCACCTGCCAATCACCTATCACCCATCAATCACCCCCTGTCACCCCCTGTCACTGCCACCCATCAATCAGCCCCTAACCTGCCCCTTGCGGGCAATCTGATCACCCACCCACACCATTAGATCGCCCGCAAACCCGCCGTCAGATTACCTCCCAAATGTATCGTTTACATCTGTTATCTTCTCTAAACACCCACTAATTACCCATCAATCACCCATCAATCACCCCCTATCACCACCTGTCACTTTTACCTATCAGATCAGACCCTAATCTGCCCCTTGCGGGCACCCAATCACCTGCCCACATGCTCAGATTGCCCTCTGACCCCCCCCCCTTATCAATTCGCCAGTGCATAAATTACATCTGTCCTTCCCTGTAATAACCCACTGATCACCTGTCAATCACCTGCCAATCACCTATCACCCATCAATCACCCCCTGTCACTGCCACCCAACAATCAGCCCCTAACCTGCCCCTTGCGGGCAATCTGATCACCCACCCACACCAATAGATCGCCCGCAGATCCGACATCAGATCACCACCCAAGCGCAGTGTTTCCATCTATTCTCTCCTCTAAACACCCACTAATTACCCATCAATCACCCATCAATCACCCCCTATAACCACCTGTCACTTTTACCTATCAGATCAGACCCTAATCTGCCCCTTGCGGGCACCCAATCGCCCGCCTACACGCTCAGATTGCCCTCAGACCCCCCCCCCTTATCAATTCGCCAGTGCAATATTTACATCTGTACTTCCCTGTAATAACCCACTGATCACCTGTCAATCACCTGCCAATCACCTATCACCCATCAATCACCCCCTGTCACTGCCACCCAACAATCAGCCCCTAACCTGCCCCTTGCGGGCAAACTGATCACCCACCCACACCAATAGATCGCCCGCAGATCCGACATCAGATCACCACCCAAGCGCAGTGTTTCCATCTATTCTCTACCCTAAACACCCACTAATTACCCATCAATCACCCCCTGTCACTGCTACCTATCAGATTAGACCCCTATCTGCCCCTAGGGCACTCAATCACCCGCCCACACCCTCAGAATGCCCTCAGACCCCAGCCCTGATCACCTCGCCAGTGCATTGCTTGCATCTATTCCCCCCTCTAATCACACCTTGAGACACCCATCAATCACCTCCTGTCACCCCCTAGCACACCTACCCATCAGATCAGGCCCCAATTTGCCCCATGTGGGCTCCTGATCACTCGACCAAACCCTCAGACCCCCTTCCGATCACCTCCCCAGTGCATTGATTGCATCTATTTTCCCCTCTAACCACCCCCTGAGACACCCATCAATCACCTCCTGTCACCCCCCTAGCACTCCTATCCATCAGATCAGGCCCAATACAACCTGTCATCTAAAAGGCCACCCTGCTTATGACCGGTTCCACAAAATTCGCCCCCTCATAGACCACCTGTCATCAAAATTTGCAGATGCTTATACCCCTGAACAGTCATTTTGAGACATTTGGTTTCCAGACTACTCACGGTTTTGGGCCTGTAAAATGCCAGGGCGGTATAGGAACCCCACAAGTGACCCCATTTTAGAAAAAAAAGACACCCCAAGGTATTCTGTTAGGTGTATGACGAGTTCATAGAAGATTTTATTTTTTGTCAAAAGTTAGCGGAAATTAATTTTTATTGGTTTTTTTTCACAAAGTGTCATTTTTCACTAACTTGTGACAAAAAATAAAATCTTCTATGAACTCACCATACACCTAACGGAATACCTTGGGGTGTCTTCTTTCTAAAATGGGGTCACTTGTGGGGTTCCTATACTGCCCTGGCATTTTAGGGGCCCTAAACCGCGAGGAGTAGTCTAGAAAACAAATGCTTCAAAATGACCTGTGAATAGGACGTTGGGCCCCTTTAGCGCACCTAGGCTGCAAAAAAGTGTCACACATGTGGTACCGCCGTACTCAGGAAAAGTAGTATAATGTGTTTTGGGGTGTATTTTTACACATACCCATGCTGGGTGGGAGAAATTTCTATGTAAATGGACAATTGTGTGTAAAAAAATCAAACAATTGTCATTTACAGAGATATTTCTCCCACTTAGCATGGGTATGTGTAAAAATACACCCCAAAACGCATTATACTACTTCTCCTGAGTACAGCGGTACCACATGTGTGGCACTTTTTTACACCCTAAGTACGCTAAGGGGCCCAAAGTCCAATGAGTACCTTTAGGATTTCACAGGTCATTTTGCGACATTTGGTTTCAAGACTACTCCTCACGGTTTAGGGCCCCTAAAATGCCAGGGCAGTATAGGAACCCCACAAATGACCCCATTCTAGAAAGAAGACACCCAAAGGTATTCCGTACGGAGTATGGTGAGTCCATAGAAGATTTTATTTTTTGTCACAAGTTAGCGGAAAATGACACTTTGTGAAAAAAAACTATTAAAATCAATTTCAGCTAACTTGTGACAAAAAAATAAAAACTTCTATGAACTCACCATACTCCTAACGGAATACCTTGGGGTGTCTTCTTTCTAAAATGGGGTCATTAGTGGGGTTCCTATACTGCCCTGGCATTTTAGGGGCCCTAAACCGTGAGGAGTAGTCTTGAAACAAAAATGACCTGTGATATCCTAAAGGTACTCATTGGACTTTATGCCCCTTAGTGCAGTTAGGGTGCAAAAAAGTGCCACACATGTGGTATCGCCGTACTCGGGAGAAGTAGTACAATGTCTTTTGGGGTGTATTTTTACACATACCCATGCTGGGTGGGAGAAATACCTCTGTAAATGACAATCTTTTGATTTTTTTACACACAATTGTCCATTTACAGAGGTATTTCTCCCACCCAGCATGGGTATGTGTAAAAATACACTTCAAAACACATTGTACTACTTCTCCCGAGTATGGCGATACCACATGTGTGGCACTTTTCTGCACCCTAACTGCGCTAAAGGGCCCAAAGTCCAATGAGTACCTTTAGGATTTCACAGGTCATTTTGAGAAATTTCGTTTCAAGACTACTCCTCACGGTTTAGGGCCCCTAAAATGCCAGGGCAGTATAGGAACCCCACAAATGACCCCATTTTAGAAAGAAGACACCCCAAGGTATTCCGTTAGGAGTATGGTGAGTTCATAGAAGATTTTATTTTTTGTCAAAAGTTAGCGGAAATTGATTTTAATTGTGTTTTTTCACAAAGTGTCATTTTCCGCTAACTTGTGACAAAAAATAAAATCTTCTATGAACTCGCCATACTACTAACGGAATACCTTGGGGTGTCTTCTTTCTAAAATGGGGTCATTTGTGGGGTTCCTATACTGCCCTGGCATTTTAGGGGCCCTAAACCGTGAGGAGTAGTCTTGAAATGAAATTTCTCAAAATGACCTGTGAAATCCTAAAGGTACTCATTGGACTTTGGGCCCTTTAGCGCAGTTAGGGTGCAAAAAAGTGCCACACATGTGGTATCGCCGTACTCAGGAGAAGTAGTATAATGTGTTTTGTGGTGTATTTTTATACATACCCATGCTGAGTGGGAGAAATATCTCTGTAAATGGACAATTGTGTGTAAAAAAAATTAACAAATTGTCATTTACAGAGATATTTCTCCCACCCAGCATGGGTATGTGTAAAAATACACCCCAAAACACATTATACTACTTCTCCTGAGTACGGCAATACCACATGTGTGGCACTTTTTTGCAGCCTAACTGCGCTAAGGGGTCCAAAGTCCAATGAGCACCTTTAGGCTTTACAGGGGTGCTTACAATTTAGCACCCCCCCAAAATGTCAGGACAGTAAACACACCCCACAAATGATCCCATTTTGGAAAGTAGACCCTTCAAGGTATTCAGAGAGGGGCATGGTGAGTCCGTGGCAGATTTCATTTTTTTTGTCGCAAGTTAGAAGAAATGGAAACTTTTTTTTTTTTTCTCACAAAGTGTCATTTTCCGCTTACTTGTGACAAAAAATAATATCTTCTATGAACTCACTATGCCTCTCAGTGAATACTTTGGGATGTCTTCTTTCCAAAATGGGGTCATTTGGGGGGTATTTATACTATCCTGGAATTCTAGCCCCTCATGAAACATGACAGGGGGTCAGAAAAGTCAGAGATGCTTGAAAATGGGAAAATTCACTTTTTGCACCATAGTTTGTAAACGCTATAACTTTTACCCAAACCAATAAATATACACTGAATGGTTTTTTTTTAATCAAAAACATGTTTGTCCACATTTTTCGCGCTGCATGTATACAGAAATTTTACTTTATTTGAAAAATGTCAGCACAGAAAGTTAAAAAAATCATTTTTTTGCCAAAATTCATGTCTTTTTTGATGAATATAATAAAAAGTAAAAATCGCAGGAGCAATCAAATAGCCCCAAAAGAAAGCTGTATTAGTGACAAGAAAAGGAGCCAAAATTCATTTAGGTGGTAGGTTGTATGAGCGAGCAATAAACCGTGAAAGCTGCAGTGGTCTGAATGGAAAAAAAGTGGCCGGTCCTTAAGGGGTAGAAAGCCCTAGGTCCTCAAGTGGTTAAATACATTCAAACCACCTAATTACTGATGTAGAGTGGCCATATCATGAGTTTGTCCTAGAATGTGCAGGGCTTTACTAAGTACATGGAACTGCTTTACGTTTGATTTTTTTTCTCCCTGCATTACAGATTTTTATAAATATTGATCACAAGTGATCCAAACTCATAAAATGCAATTAACAACAATTTTCTTTCCAACTGTTATCTTGACCTACTTGTGATATCATTTGATAACCAATAATTGTGCCATTTATAGTGCATATCCTCTGGCATATACTTATCTACAACTGATCATTGTTTCTAATGTAAAATGTATATGGGGGATCTGTGATTGACACTCTCCTTGCAATTTCCATTTAGTTATGCTTGGATGTCACATATAGATAGCAAGTACTTTTTCTCCCCATACAGTAATACCTAGTTTGTATTAACAGTTTTGGTGTGGCCACACTAAATCAGTAATCAGGTGGTTCAAATGTGTGTATTGTGTATCTTTAAATATTTGTAAATTTTCTAATTGTTGAAATCTGGTATTTTTTACACATTTGGTATAGTGATTATATTTATTTAAATTTTCATGTTTCCTTTCTTTCTTTTTTTTTTTACATAGCCCATGGTACTCCATCGGGACAGTAGAACCAGCAAGTCTCAAAAATGAGGAGCTGGAGTGGACTTCCCCAGAAAATAGCTTAAAGTGAACCTCCAGACTAAAAATCGACTCAGCAGCACTGAAAAGGCTTGGTGTTTCTTTAACAGTTTCACAGCATCAGAACTTTGTTTCTCTTATACAAGCCTCATTTTTAGCTGCACAGAAGAAAACTGCCCGGGCTTTTTTCCCCTGATGCTGTGCAAAGCATGATGGGATTTCTGATGTTGTTGTTCTCGTTCTGATGTTTTGGTGCAATTTTTTTTTTTTTACATTTTGAAATTGACATTTGAAGCCTAGCGTGTGCAGCTGGGAGGGGTAATCAGGACACAGGACAGTTGGAACTGTGTCTCCTGCTCCTTGTCACCTCCTTTCAACCAAAAAGATGGCTGCCCCCATGACAAATATGGCAGGCCCCATGAATCACAAACATCTGCCTGTTCTTTTAAAACAGGGTGGGTAAGAGATTATATTACCTATCTATTCTAATTAACATAACTAATGTAACTTGATGACAGTATGTTTGTTTAGGCTGAAGTTCCCCTTTAAACATTACTCAAAATACTGGCACCACTGGCAATGCACATTGAGAGAAGTTATAGCAATATACATTATATGATCCTAATCAAAATTAACTGCTGATTTTCACACTTACTAAGTAGATGCCACCAATTAGATGCTGTGATGCTGCTACTTCTTCTGGAACTGCATACCTGTTACTAAAATGCATCTGCAATGGTGCTACCCAGTGTTGACCTAGCAAAATCCTGCATCTGTTCAGATTAAAGGGGAACTTCAGCCTAAACAAACATACTGTCATCAAGTTACATTAGTTATGTTAATTAGAACAGATAGGTAATATAATCTCTTACCCACCCTGTTTTAAAAGAACAGGCAGATGTTTGTGATTCATGGGGCCTGCCATATTTGTCATGGGGGCAGCCATCTTTTTGGTTGAAAGGAGGTGACAAGGAGCAGGAGGCACAGTTCCAACTATCCTGTGTCCTGATTACCCCTCCCAGCTGCACACACTAGGCTTCAATTGTCAAATTCAAAATGTAAAAAAAAAAAAAAAAATTGCACCAATACAGCAGAACGAGAACAACAACATCAGAAATACCATCATGCTTTGCACAGCATCAAGGGAAAAAAGCCCGGGCAGTTTTCTTCTGTGCAGCTAAAAATGAGGCTTGTGTAAGAGAAACAAAGTTCAGATGCTGTGAAACTGTTAAAGAAACACCAGGCCTTTCCAGTGCTGCTGAGTCGATTTTTAGTCCGGAGGTTCACTTCAATAGATTTTTTCCATCATTACTTCTATGGTAAAAGAAGTATGGCCATAACCATGTGTAGCATAATACATACTTAGGGAGAAAAGGGTATTTGGTTTTATTTTGGAGATTTATTTTTCTATCTTGGCAATTAAGTGTTCTCTTAAGGAAATGAGCATGAACAAATAAAACGTGTAGAGCATTATAGAGTCGCTTTGTATATAGACTATTCCTTTGTAATCCTCCCAAGATTTGTGACGTTCATAATTATGACTTTTATATGCATGACTAGGTGATTAATTTTAACCCTATCAGTGGCAGTTATCTGTGTAATGTGCACATCATGTTTACTATATATATATATATATATATATATATATATATATATATATATATATATATATATATATATATATATATATATATATATATATATATATATTTTATTTATTTATTTATTTTTATGTGTAGTCTTTCTTTACATAATACACGTTTGTGCTGCTAAACCTTTTAAGCTCTTTGTAGGTATTGATATTCTCGTTTGATATATTGGCTTATTCATGTAACTCAGTACACCTTGTAGGTAGGTACATGCAAGCATGTTTTATTATAAAATCCCTTGTGGCCTATGTTGTACTTATACTGGTTTATTAAGGAGTGTCATCCTGAAGGACAAATTAAGAGGCAACAAGACATACATTTGTTTAGTTGGAGTGAAAAAAAAAATATCTGTCAAAATTACCTTTTAATTAGTCCCAAAAGATTTCTGTACAAAACATTTAGGGCCCTTTTCCACCTGCAATCTCCAGCGTTCACGCTGAACGCTAGCGATTGCTGAATCGCAAAACCGGCGATTCCCCCGACGTTTGCGGCCGCGATTTTGCTATGCTATGCACTGCATAGCAAAATCGCGGCAATTATCGCTCCGCCGCGCGTTCGCGTTCCCCGCAAAAACGAATCGCGGTAGTGGAAATGACCTACCGCGATTCCCATGTTAAAAAGCAAACCGTAGCGATTGTAAAATCGCTAGCGGTTTGCGTTTTTGCGATTCAGCATCGCAAACGCCGCTAGTGGAAAAGGGCCCTAAGGACATGTTAATGTTCATAACTTGTAACTAGAAAAAGGCAACACATTACATATTCTCTATTGTCTTCAGCTATTCTTCAGTCTTAGTGATAAGAACCTTGCAAAATACATATCTACCAAATTGCTTGGAATTTCATTTCAGCACTATTATGTAAGAAGTTCTGCAGGCTTCACATGTGCAGACTGATCATTGCTGCAGCAGTCACTTTATGTTCTTTTGTTGAAATGCAACCAAGTATAAAATGGACGAACAAACAACAAAAGAGACATGGGTCTTTGAATAGAGAAAAGCCAGAATAATTTTTACTGTGGTGTTTCATTCTCTTTCTCCAGCACTAGTTTAAAACAAGAGAAATGATTAAGGTCAGAATAGATGTGACAAGGACACTGCTGCTGAAAAATAATTACATTATTATCAGTATAGAACTATTTTGCAAATTTTGCAGTAAAACGTCTTGAAAAATGAATAAAACCTTGCAAAATGACTAAGTCTCGACGATTCAACTTTTGAAGTAAAGTGAATTCAGTGATTTAGTTGAATGAGTGTATAGAAAGGAAATTTACTGTGTGAGTGTGTATGTTAAACATAAAACAAAATCTTACATCTTTACAAATTTCGAATGACTGAGATAAATCATAACCTTACTTAGTAGGGTTCCAAGTGCTTTAAAGAAACATGTCATCATGATGCGTCAGAGAACATTTAGTTGGGTCACTTCCTATTTCTGAGTCATTAGTGCTGACCTAATTCTGTTTCATTACATGGCATGTCACTACAAGCTATTATTTGCCTTGGAGGACGAGGGAGGCATTGCCCCAGGTACTAAAAAAAAAACTAAAAGCAGTTTAAAAGGGAAAAAAAATGTGTCTTACCTCAAAGAAGTCCCAAAAAGCAAATTGGCTGATATAACCAATATTTGGTAATAAAAAAAATATTTGTTTGTTAGGAACACTTCAGATGACGCATTTCGAAAGCTAGATTCCACTTCCTCAGGTCAACAATGACATGCCTTATTGCAGTAAGCAAGAAGCTCAGAGCACCTCAGTGACTTCTTTGAGGTAAGCCACCTTTTTCCCTTTTAAATGGCTTTAAGACATTTTATTGTACTTGGGGCACCTCCTCCCACTCTCTTTATGTTATTATCCCTACGGTGAACAGTCTCAATGGTAACTAGTTTTTAGTATCTATTGAATCACATTTTTATTTACTGAAGAGTGACCACCTGGATCTTAGGATACAAAACAAAGGAATCCCTCTGGCATACAAAAAGTTGTTTTTGAGTTGTATGCAAGAGTACTCTGTACCAAACCCATTCACCAGCAATGAAGCTCCTTCCAGTTCAAAAAGGTCCCTATTCTAACCATTTAGCAATCAATCACTTCATGCTCTCGAACACAAGATTCACGATGATGCACTGTCAGGTTTTACCATTGTAGAGCGCACAAACGTGAACATAAATGCACTACTCTCAACGTTATAAAAATGGACTGCTCTGGGACAGGAGCAGGAGAGCTGCAGCCTACAGCTAGACCACAATGGCTGCTGAAGTATACACATAAGCAAGGGAAGCTATGCTTGTCTGTATATAAATTGTCCACTACCCTCAGCACCTCCTTTCCCATTTACTGTAAATTCTGAGCGTTAAACCCATTCGCGTTCCGTCGTTTTCACGTGAGAAATGTTCACCTCCCATTCATTAGCCTATAACTTTATCACTACTTATCACAATGCACTGATCTATATCTTGTTTTTTCTGCCACCAATTAGGCTTTCTTTGGGGGGTACATTTTGCTAAGAGCCACTTTACTATAAATGCATTTTAACAGGAAGAATAAGAAAAAAATGGAAAAATTCATTATTTCTCAGTTTTCAGCCATTATAGTTTTAAAATAATACATGCCTCCATAATTAAAACTCACATATTGTATTTGCCCATATGTCCCGGTTGTTACACCGTTAAAATTATGTCCCTATCACAATGTATGGCGACAATATTTTATTTGGAAATAAAGGTGCATTTTTTCCATTTTGCATCTATCACTATTTACAAGTTTAAAATAAAAAAAAATATAGAAATATTTCATCTTTACATTGATATTTAAAAAGTTTAGACCCTTAGGTAAATAATTACATGTTGTTTTTTTTATTATAATGTTTTGTTTTTTTTATAGTAAACATTTTATTTGGGTAGATTTTCACAAACACAAAAAGAGGACTCTTGCGCTCCTGTTCCTCGGTGACCACTTTAGAGATGTGTTCCTCTTAAGATGTCATGCGCTGCGACGCTCCGTGGCAGGGTAACTTGGGCAAAACAATCAAAAAAAGAAGGAGGAGCGCGCCATAGCGCATTAATCATAAAAGATGGTTTATTAAAATAGAAAGTTTATACTCACAAACATATGAGTGTACGCGCTTGTCAGCGGGCAGCCAACCGCTTCAACGGGGAGGATGTCGCGCCGTGGCCAGCAGCGCGAGTCCCGAGCGTCTGGGCTCCGTCCGGCTGTGAGGTGGGTATGGCTGAATCAGCGGGCGTGTAACGTCATCATTTTATTTGGGTAGTTCTGGGAGGGTGGGAGGTAAACAATAGATTTATAATGTAAATGTGTGTTAATTTTTTTTAATTTTTTTTTTCAGGTGTAGTATTACTTTTGGCCACAAGATGGCGGCCATGAGTTTGTTTACATGACGTCACTCTAAGAGTAGCACGCGCTTAGAGTGACGCATCGGGAAGGAGACAGCCAGAAAAAGCACAGCTTCCGAGAAAAGCTGTCGCTTTTTCAGCGGGGGAGAGGAATCAGTGATCAGGCACCATAGCCCGATACATTGATTCCTTGGCTACCGAATCCGCGGCCGGGAGTGCGCGAGCGGAAGCGCGCATGGTTCCTGGACGTAGAAACTACGTCCAGGAACCAAAATAGATTAAAAAGATGAGCATAGTTTCCTTTTCTCGTGTATATATTTCAGCAACCTGCATCAGCACCAAGGAAGGCCAAGACAAAAAGAAAAAAATACTTACACACAAAATTTTAGATAATAATATATATACAACTTGACAGTCCCCATATTCTATCCAGCACAGTTACAGATCTCTTTTCTTTCATCCTCCTAACAAAACTGACTGATGTGCTGCTAAGTAAGCAGTGGGGGGGGGGGGGGGGGAGGAGAGTTGACAAAAGGGAAAAAAGAGCACCTGTAGCTGAAGAGAAGGTTCATAAGTATGATAGAATGAAGAGGGTAAAGATGATATATGAAAACAGAAAGTGTACAATATAACATAAATGGTAGTAAAACTCTTAAAGAGGAACTTCAGCCTAAACAAACATATTATCATTAAGTTACATTAGTTATGTTAATAAAAATAGATAGGTAATATCATCTCTTACCCACCTTGTTTTAAAAGAACAGGCAAATGTTTGATTTCATGAGGGCAGCCATCTTTTTGGTTGAAAGGAGGTGACAGGGAGCATGAGACACAGTTCCAACTGTCCTGTGTGCTGATCACCCCTCCCAGTTGCTAGGCAACGTGAATAACAACATAGGAAATCCCATCATGCTTTGCACAGCACCAGGAAAAAAAAGCCTGGGCATTTGTCTTTGATGGGGCAGAGCTTAGCTTTTGTGCAGCTAAAAATAAGGCTTATGTAAGAAAAACAAAGTTCTGATGCTGTGAAACTGTTAAAGAAACACCATGCCTTTTCAGTGCTGCTAAGTAGATTTTTAGTCTGGAGGTTCACTTTAACATTTTCAGTTTATATATTCTATGTATGTTTACATGTATACACTGAGATAACATTTAAAAACAAAGAATGGGAAAATATTAATGTACCATCTGCTGGCCATCAGGCTGTTAATATTTTTATTTTTTCCTGTGCCATTTTCTGAAATCTTCATAAAACATGGTATCAAGGTGAAGTCTGTATTCATACTGGAGGTGATTAGCTTTTTAATATGAAATTCATTACTGCATGGTTCCCTCTGTAATGTCACAGTTGGTTCTTCTATGTAGTCTTTCATCACAAAAGAAGGAGACAGACTCTTCTCATCAGACAGATGGTAAGCAGCAAAACTGCTTGTTTCAATGAGTAAGACAAACAGCTCCTGGCATATGTTTAGACAGGAGTATTGCAGCTTTCCATGGTACAGAGGAATTATGCCAGCTTCTGGTTGTCTGATAGGATCCTTAGAATGTTTAGTGCACATCCAGAGAGGAAATGTGCTGCACAATATATAATGACTTGAATTTATATGTCTTGACAGCTTATGATTTTATTATTAAGCTGCAGGCACTATTGTACTAAAATACAGTCAAGGAGGTATTAACAACTTTGACTTTATATGGTGTTTTGAAAAGGAAAAGTAATTAAGCAACTAAAAACAAACAAATACATCTTGGGACATAAAGCTTACATTTCTGTCTTGCACTTTTTTTGTTTTCATTTGTGCAGGGCATAGTTTGAGATTAACCTAAATAGTATGATGGCATATGCATAGTGTTGTTTATGTACTGCTGTCAGGAACTATGTCTTTGTCTTCCTGCTGGTGGCAGCAAATGCATGACTGTATCAGTTATTTCACCAGCCACCAGCAGGTGGCTCTGATGCCTTTTATTCCAATCCTGACCTCACCTGCAGATGGCACAAGAAACCATGTGTATGGACTCTCTTCCATCAGCAGAGGTCACCACCCTTCTGTTACCTCCGCAATTTGTTGCAGCAGGCAATAGGACATATAAGGACTGCTCTGGCTTGCAGCAGGTGTCAGAACTTCTGTTCCCTTGCCCTGAGGAGCTGCCTGGCCTCTCCTGTCTCTTGTGTCCTGTGATCTGATCCTTGATCTCCTAATCTCCTGTCTGTACTTATCTGTTATACCTGAACTTTGCTTTTTTTGACTATGATTGTTGTCTGCTGATTTGGTCCTGCGTTTCTTGTATATGTTACGGCCAGAACCCGAAGTCTGGCCACTTCGGGTTCTGGCCGGTCAAATCTAGAAGTGGCCGGCTGATGCGGCCAATGTTAGAAATAAACGTTTCTTCCGGACTTTGGCCGACCAGAACGCGTTCTGGCTAAGTGTGGCCGGCCAAGTCCCGATCTGCCGCTCACCTCTCCCTCCCCTGATGCCGCTAGCCAGACCTCACATCAGGACGACCCGGACCGGAGAGGTAAAGAGAGGCAGAGCAGTGCCGCACACGCGACCCGCAAGACGCAGACACTTCCATGCAGAGGTGACGTCATTGCTCACTTCCGCATGTGAAGTGTATGGGTCAGGGCGGGTAGTGTGCGTGCTGCTCTGCTCCTCTCCGCCGCTCTGGTCACCCTGATCTGGGGTCTGGAAATAGCGCAGGCTGCCTCCACCCCCCCCCCAGTCATGCAAAGCAGCCAGAAAAGCCCCCACAGCCATGCAAAACTACCCCAGCAAGGCACAGTGCCCAGCAAAGTGCCCAGCATTTACCCCCCCAGCCATGCAAAACGGCCAGCAAATCCCTACCAGCCATGCAAAACGGCCAGCAAATCCAAAGTGTCATGCAAAAATCCAGCAAATCCCCCCCCCCCCCTCAGCCATACAAAGCGCCCAGCAAATCCCTCACCCCAGCCATGCAAAGCAGCCAGAAAAGCCCCCACAGCCATGCAAAACTACCCCAGCAAGGCACAGTGCCCAGCAAAGTGCCCAGCATTTACCCCCCCAGCCATGCAAAACGGCCAGCAAATCCCCCCCAGCCATGCAAAACGGCCAGCAAATCCAAAGTGTCATGCAAAAATCCAGCAAATCCCCCCCCCCCCCCCTCAGCCATACAAAGCGCCCAGCAAATCCCTCACCCCAGCCATGCAAAGCAGCCAGAAAAGCCCCCACTCCCCACAGCCATGCAAAACTACCCCAGCAATGCACAGTGCCCAGAAAAGCCCCCCACCTGGCCATGCAAAGGGCCCAGCATATCAAACCCCAGCCATGCAAAAACCCAGCAAATCCCCTCCCCCCCACACAGCCATGCAAAGCGCCCAGTAAATCACTCCCCCAAGCCATGCAAAGTGCCCAGCAAAGGCCCCCCTCCCCTCAGCAAAGCCTCCCCCCCTCCAGCCACGTATAGCACCCACCTCACTGCCACAGCAGAGCAGCTAATTTAAAAGCACAGGATGTTAACAATATGCCTGCTCCCAAGAAAGCAGGACGTAGACACACTGCAGATTTATTGCAGGATTTGTATCAGCTGTAGCTAACAAATACAAAGAAGTTCCGAGTGCCATTCATGTTTCTGGACTTTGGCCGACTGACTTTGGCCAGTTCTAGAACTGGCCGGCCAATGTCAGAAATTCCCAGCATTTTGGACTTTGGCCGACGTCAAATCGGCCAGTTCTAGAAACGGCCAGCCAATTCTAGAATTGGCCAATTTCTGGTTTTGGCCGTAACATATATATGCCCTGTATATTATTGTATATATTTGCATTGAATATTTTGCATTAGATAGATAGATAGATAGATAGATAGATAGATAGATAGATAGATAGATAGATAGATAGATAGATAGATAGATAGATAGATAGATAGATAGATAGATAGATAGACTGGAGTGGTTGGGGTTTATGACTGCGGTGGCTTGGGATTTTGCTATCTGTCTGCATTGCTGTGCTTACTTCACTGGTACACTTTATAGTAAACGTGTGTTTAACCACTTTGTCCTCCTTGACGTATAAAAACATCAAGGAGAACATGTGCGCTCCAGCGGCCGATCGCACGCGTGTACGCGCACTCCCGGCCGTGGATTCGTTAGCCCAGGAATCAATGAATCGGGCCATGGTGCCCGATCACTGATTCCTCTCCCCCGCAGAAAAAGTGACAGCTTCTCTTGGAAGCTTCGCTTTTTCTGACTCCTATCTCCCTCCAAGCGTACATTGTACGCTTAGAGTGACGTCATGTAAACAAACTCAAGGTTGCCATGTTGTGGCTAAAAAGTAAAACTACATCTAAAAGTTAAAAAAAAATTACAATACACATCTATTTCCCCAAATCAAACACTATTTACATCCCACCCTCCCAAAAATACCCACATAAGATGTTTAATAAAAAAAAACATTACAATAAAAAAACACATAAATATTTACCTAAGGGTCTAAACTTTTTAAATATCTATGTAAAGATGAAATATTTCTATTTTTTTTTTTTTTATAAGCTTCTAAATAGAGATGGATGCAAAACGGAAAAAATTCTCTTTTATTTCCAAATAAAATATTGTCGTCATACATTGTGGTAGGGACATCATTTAAATGGTGAAATAACCGGGACAAATGGGCAAATACAATACGTGGGTTTTAATTATGGAGGCATGTATTATTTTAAAACTATAAGGGCCGAAAACTAAGAATTAATGAATTTTTTTCAGTATTTTTCTTATTCTTACTGTTAAAATGCATTTACAGTAAGATAGCTCTTAGCAAAATGTACCCCCCAAAGAAAGCCTAATTGGTGGCAGAAAAACACGAGATAGATAAGTTCATTAAACATACATATATCCAGGCACATCGCCTCTAGTTAGGACATTAAATAAATTATTATTAGGGAAAGGGAGGTGCTGAAGGGGGTGTGGCTAGAAAACAGCAAAAATCTATTAACCCTTCGCACACTCACATGCAAATGTTCAAACAATTGCATTCACAGATTCACTCATCCAGGCACAACTGTTATCCCTACAGCTAAATTAAAAGCCAGGGTTTTAGTTCACAGAAGAATGCATTCTTATGCTTAATCACCTATACTGCGCAGAAGTACCCAGGTAAACATAGGTGTCCTAACTCTGGCCCTGTAACATGCATAGTGCAGACATGCAAACACATTCATTGCATCAAACCTATCAATGGATTAGGAGCACACATCCTAACTTTCTCTCCTGGGAAAGACAGTGCATCTTACCAATCGCACAAGGGAGCTAATGTTATGTGTCCATGTGCACCATGCGCATACCCAGCATAAGCTGTCTGCATGCTGACAAACATACAGGGGAAGAGGGGAGTGCACCGAATTGGACCTTAGCCACAGGGGTCAATGATAAGAATAAACATACATATATCCAGGCACATCGCCTCTAGTTAGGACATTAAATAAATTATTATTAGGGAAAGGGAGGTGCTGAAGGGGGTGTGGCTAGAAAACAGCAAAAATCTATTAACCCTTCGCACACTCACATGTAAATGTTCAAACAATTGCATTCACAGATTCACTCATCCAGGCACAACTGTTATCCCTACAGCTAAATTAAAAGCCAGGGTTTTAGTTCACAGAAGAATGCATTCTTATGCTTAATCACCTATACTGCGCAGAAGTACCCTGGTAAACATAGGTGTCCTAACTCTGGCCCTGTAACATGCATAGTGCAGACATGCAAACACATTCATTGCATCAAACCTATCAATGGATTAGGAGCACACATCCTAACTTCCTCTCCTGGGACAGACAGTGCATCTTACCAATCGCACAAGGGAGCTAATGTTATGTGTCCATGTGCACCATGTGCATACACCAGCATAAGCTGTCTGCATGCTGACAAACATACAGGGGAAGGGGGGAGTGCACCGAATTAGACCCTAGCCACAGGGGTCAATGATAAGAATAAACATACATATATCCAGGCACATCGCCTCTAGTTAGGACATTAAATAAATTATTATTAGGGAAAGGGAGGTGCTGAAGGGGGTGTGGCTAGAAAACAGCAAAAATCTATTAACCCTTCGCACACTCACATGCAAATGTTCAAACAATTGCATTCACAGATTCACTCATCCAGGCACAACTGTTATCCCTACAGCTAAATTAAAAGCCAGGGTTTTAGTTCACAGAAGAATGCATTCTTATGCTTAATCCCCTATACTGCGCAGAAGTACACAGGTAAACATAGGTGTCCTAACTCTGGCCCTGTAACATGCATAGTGCAGACATGCAAACACATTCATTGCATCAAACCTATCAATGGATTAGGAGCACACATCCTAACTTCCTCTCCTGGGAAAGACAGTGCATCTTACCAATCGCACAAGGGAGCTAATGTTATGTGTCCATGTGCACCATGCGCATACACCAGCATAATAATTTATTTAATGTCCTAACTAGAGGCGATGTGCCTGGATATATGTATGTTTATTCTTATCATTGACCCCTGTGGCTAGGGTCCTATTCGGTGCACTCCCCCCTTCCCCTGTATGTTTGTCAGCATGCAGACAGCTTATGCTGGTGTATGCGCATGGTGCACATGGACACATAACATTAGCTCCCTTGTGCGATTGGTAAGATGCACTGTCTTTCCCAGGAGAGGAAGTTAGGATGTGTGCTCCTAATCCATTGATAGGTTTGATGCAATGAATGTGTTTGCATGTCTGCACTATGCATGTTACAGGGCCAGAGTTAGGACACCTATGTTTACCTGGGTACTTCTGCGCAGTATAGGTGATTAAGCATAAGAATGCATTCTTCTGTGAACTAAAACCCTGGCTTTTAATTTAGCTGTAGGGATAACAGTTGTGCCTGGATGAGTGAATCTGTGAATGCAATTGTTTGAACATTTGCATGTGAGTGTGCGAAGGGTTAATAGATTTTTGTTTTTTTTTTATAGATCAGTTCATTGTGATAAGTAGTGATAAAGTTATAGGCTAATGAATGGGAGGTGAACATTGCTCGGATGCATAAAGTGAAAACGACTGAGGGCTTAAGTGGTTAAACATATTCAAATCCTTGTGTTTCTCTGCCATTGTGGTGTTCCCTAAGCAAACCCGTTTATAACAACTGCTAATACTGCATATTCTATAAGCAGGAATCAAATAACTGCAAAGTTCCCTGAAAGGATGAGAGGTGACACCTCATCCCTGAAAATGTCAGAGGGCAAACACATAATTCTTCAGGCTTTTGTGGCATTCAATTAGTGGCGGATGCTGAGTTGCGATACAGAAACCTGAGTTTGGGGAAAAACATGGCTTCCCACATGTACTATGGCTACCATATTTATGGTCAAAGGCATCTTTTTAGACAATTATTAACATGGGATGAGGTGTCACCTGGTGTCATTAATTTATAGCTGTTGGCATTGCCTATCTGCGATTTAACACAGTGCAGTGCACCAAAGATGGAGAGGTAGGATGCATTGAATGAAGATCAGCAGAAAAGCCAGGCAGTGTGCATTGTTTAACAACTATGTCACTCTCCATGTCTCTCACCTCAAGCTACCTTTAAAGCTGGTGATGAGCAAAAATGGGGCATTCGGTTTCACTGCAATTTCCACACAAACATTAACAGTATTCTCTTTTGAACATATTCTCACTACCGACCACCACAGAGGCTTTGAAGAGGATCTTAACATGTACCCAAGCTGAAGCTTGGGTTAAAAAATAAATACTTACCTAAGAAGAGGGAAGCCTCTGGATCTTGTGGAGGCTTCCCACAGCATTCTGCGGTCCCCCAATGCCACTCATGGACTCCCCAAAGATTTCCAACAAGGACTTGTCAGAAATCTGATCAGGGCCATGCTCCTTTTCAATCACGAGTGAGGCCACACTGCACCTGTTCGAGTACAGACGTGACCTGCGCAGTAGTACAGAGTTTCTGGGGGGTCCCGACAAGTGACCACATGAGCCAGGAGGACCCAGGAAGCCTCTATTGCTTTGGCTTGGGTTCACTTTAACATTCTGTAAGCTGCACAAGAAAAAGGGATGTGTGCTCTGACCAGTCAACACCTGACTTAAATAGTGTCTGCGGAAAAAAGAAGCAGTCCTAGAAGCTCAACTGTAATAATATAATTGAGCCAGGGAGTCAACCAGTCCACACCGGATCCCTCAAGGTGCAACAATCCACAGCAATAGAAGAAAAAGACTGGGTCTCCACCTCGATAAATGCAATTATAGCACTATTTTATTGCACCATAGTGACAAAACAACACGACGTTTCGGCCAGCTGGCCTTTATCAAGATATAACACTTTATATAACAACTTTGGTGGTTCGCGTTCGCCTGCACCAGGCGAAGTTCGATTTGCCCCATAATGCACTATGAGGGTCAACTTTGGCCCTCTGCATCACAGTCAGCAGGCACATTGTAGCCATTCAGTCTACACTAACCCTGGAGCCCCACCCCCCTTATATAAGGCGGGCTCCGGCGGCCATTAGCATCACTCGTGTGCCTGCTAGAGACAGACTAGGGACAGCTGCTGCAGACTTGTTCTTTTAGGGACAGATTAGTTAGGTTCTTGGCTGCTTAGCTTGCTCCTGGCTGATTATTATTGCTTTTATAGCACCCCTCAACAGGGACTCATCCTGTACTTTTTTTTTTTTCTGTGTGTGAATCTGACACTTTTGTTGCATGCACAGCCTTGCTAATTCATAGTGTGTGTGCCACTGCCAGCAGCCCAGCACATTCAGTGACTACCTGTGTGTGTGGCAGGGAGCTGCACATTGTACTACCCAGTACTGCATATACCCAGTATCTGTTGTGTTTACTTAACCCACCTCATCACTGCATATACCCAGCTTTGTGTTGAGTGAACCCAGCTCACTGCATCTAACTACCTGTTGTGTTGAGTGAACCCACCCGACTGCATCTAAGTACCTTTACTGTTCAGTGAACCCACCTCACTGCATCTAACTACCTGTTGTGTTGAGTGAACCCACCTCACTGCATCGAAGTACCTTTACTGTTCAGTGAACCCAGCTCACTGCATATACCTAGCATCCCCCCGAGATGGACAAAATGGACAAACCAGGTAGAGGAAGAGGTAGAGGCAGACCCAGAGGAAGGCCACCAGGCACCGGCAGGTCTGTGCGAGGTGGTGTTGCTGTGATTTCATGCGGACCTGTCCCAAAATACAGTGCTCAGAAGAAGGCACGTGCCATCACTTCCCAAAATTGTGAGGACGTGGTTGAATATTTAACACAGAACACCTCATCTCCCCCAGCCAGTGCCACCAGCGCTACAACAAGCACCACATCCGCTGCATTTGACACTTCGCAGGAGTTATTTGGTGGTGGTGAAATCACTGATTCACAGCCACTACTGCAACAAGAAGAAGGCGCAGGTACACCACCTCATACGTCTGAGTTAGGTGGCGATAGTATGGACGTAACGTGTGAGGAGGGGGATGATGAACCACCTGAAGTTGGTGCAGTTGAGGATTATGATGACGATTATACGGATGCCACGTATGTTTCCAGTAGAGGAGATGACCAGGGGGACAGTTCAGAGGGGGAGTCAGAAAGGAGTAGGAGGAGATGACTCCATGATAGAAGCAGAGGGAGCTCGTCCTCAGAAACAGCTGGGGGCAGTGTCCGGCGCCATGTATCGCCAGCTATTGACAGCCAGCCAACATGCCCTTCAACGACAGCTGCTAATGCCACCGTAGCGCCATCACCCCTGGGGGGCTCAGCAGTTTGGAAATTTTTTAACATGTGTGTCTCAGATCGGAGCAAAGCCATCTGTTGTCTCTGCCAGCAAAAATTGAGCCGTGGAAAGGCCAACCCTCACATAGAGACAAGTGCATACGAAGGCACCTGGAGAGAAGGCACAAACAGCTATGGCAAGAACACCTGAGGAAAAGCAGCACCCAAAAGACAAGCCACCCTCCTTCTCCTCTTCCTCCTTCAGGTGCATCGTCTTCATCCACTTTCTTCCTTGCACCTTTACAGCCACCCTCCTCCACACCGCCTCTTCCCTTGAGCGGTTCCTTTTCCTCTGCCCACAGCAGTACCCAGCTGTCCGTGAAGGAAGTATTTAAGCGGAAGAAGCAAATGTCTGCCAGTCACCCACTTGCCCAGTGTCTGACAGCTGGCGTGGCGGAACTATTAGCTCGCCAGCTATTACCATACAAGCTGGTGGAGTCGGAGGCTTTCCGTAAGTTTGTGGCCATTGGTACACCGCAGTGGAAGATACCAGGCCACAATTATTTTTCACAAAAGGCCATACCCAAACTGTACAGTGCAGTTGAGAGGCAAGTGGTGTCATCTGTTGCGAAGAGCGTTGGGTCAAGGGTCCACCTGACCACGGATGCTTGGTCTGCCAAGCACGGGCAGGGCCGCTACATTACGTACACAGCCCATTGGGTCAACCTGGTGACCGATGGCAGCAAGGCGGGAGTACGTGGCTGTGCAGCGGACCGACTTGTCACACCTCCACGGCTTGCAGGCAGGCCTCCAGCCACCTCCTCTCTGCCCGCTACCACCTCTTCCCTGTCATCATCCTCCTCCTCCTCCTCCTTGGCTGGTGCCGCAATCTCCTCTCCAGCTACACAGCCCCCGCACCCCAGGGCCTATGCTGCATGCCAGGTACGACGGTGTCACGCAGTGTTAGACATGTCTTGCCTGAAAGCGGAGAGTCACACTGGAGCAGCTCTCCTGGCTGCTCTTAACAAACAGGTGGAGCAATGGCTGACCCCGCACAAGCTTGAGATCGGCAACGTGGTGTGTGACAACGGCAGCAATCTCATTTCTGCGTTGAATTTGGGAAAGCTGACACACGTACCCTGCATGGCACATATGCTGAATCTGGTCGTGCAAAGAGCGTAAACAAGAACAGTTACGGCAGCAGGAGTCGTGGGAGCAATTTACATCCGAACCCAATGTTTCCACAACACCTGCGGCAGCACAGAGGGGGGAGGAGGAGCAGGAAGAAGAGGAGTCGTGTGGGGAAGGAGAGGAGTCAGACTCTGATGATGGTGATGAGGAAGGTGTTTCTGTGGAGGAAGAAGAGGCGGCGGAAGAAGAACACCCGCGGCATCCGTCACAGGGGCTTCTGCTGCTCCACGTTCCCGTGGTATTGTTTGTGGCTGGGGAGAGGAAGAGGAGTTGCGTCCCATCACTGAGGAAGAGCAAGAGGAGAAGGAGAGTACGTCTGCATCCAGCTTTGTGCAGATGGCCTCTTTCATGTTGTCCAGCCTGTTGAGGGACCCCCGTATCAAAAAACTCGAGGCAAATTACCTGCACTGGGTGGCCACGCTACTAGACCCTCAGTACAGGCACAAAGTGGCGGACCTGTTACCAACTCAACAGAAGGCGGAAAGGCTGCAGCACTTGCAGAACAAGCTGTCAATGACGCTTTACAATGTGTTTAAGGGTGATGTGGCTGCACAACGCAATCAAGGTACCACTGGCAGTAACCCTACTCCTCCCAAGTCCACGCAGGCAAGGACAGGACGCTCCAGCGATCTCAGGGTGATGTCGGACATGCGGAAATTCTTTAGTCCAACTCCTCGCCATAGTCCTTCCGGATCCACCCTCCACCAACGCCTGGACCGGCAGGTAGCTGACTACCTGGCCTTGAGTGTGGATGACACTGCGAAAAGCGACGATGAACCCTTGGACTACTGGTTGCGCAGGCTTGACCTGTGGCCAGAGCTGTCCCAATTTGCCATACAACTTCTCTCTTGCCCTGCCGCAAGCGTCCTGTCAGAAAGGACCTTCAGGCATAGTCACTGAGAAGAGAAGTCGCCTAAGTCACGGCAGTGTTCAGTACCTGACCTTTATCAAAATGAATGAGGAATGGATCACGGAGGGCTACTGCACAACCGAAGACTAAGTCAGTCCCCACACACAGCATCTCTGCCTGCAGGCCGCTTGCCTTCTCCACCACCACCAACAGGGTCCAGGACACTAGGTGGATTCCTGAATTTTTAAGGCCGCTGCTAGCAGCGGCCTCTACACTAATTTTTCTGGTGTGTGTACATGCCTGCCTATTTTTTCTGGCTGCACTGCGGGCGGCTGCAACAAAAAAACAAAAAACAAAATGTGCCCATCCCCCTTTGTGATCATTACCTTGCCGCGGTGAAGGGGCTTGGTTATCACAATGAAGCAATGACCGCCGGCTATTTGAGTGTCTCGGGTGGGGTTGGGACACAAAAGATAATAAGGTCGTTGCTTCATTGTATTCAGACCAAATTTGATCAGCTGGACAGTCACTGTTGTTCTATCATTGAACTACCACAACCCGGCGACCATATGGGCTTGAAAACCGCCACGGCCTACACTCTCGCCACGGTGCGCACCAGTCCAGCGCGGCCGTCACTACGCAAACAGCTGTTTGCGGTGCGTTACACAGTGAGTTTGGTGCATCAGTGTGAAGCAGAACTCTAATTACACTCCCTGATTGATGTATACCCATGCAAGATGTTTTAAAGCGCTTTAGGCCTGCAATTTAGCATTCAATGTGATTTCTGCCCTTAAAACGCTGCTTTGCGTCACATCCAGATTTTTCCCCGGGACTTTGGGCATGTATCCCATCTCCGCCATGCCCCCCTCCAGGTGTTAGACCCCTTGAATCATCTTTTCCATTACTTTTAAGGTCAGCATAATTTTTTCTATTTTTCAGAGTTCGCATCCCCATTGAAGTCTATTGCGGTTCGCGAACTTTTCAGCGAACCGAAAATCGGAGGTTCGCGACATCTCTAATAACAACAAAGCTAGACCATTAGCCAGAAGGTGCAAAACATTCCCTAGAGTTGCTAATCTTGTCATCTGCAAGTGTCTTATTGAAAGGGATGTTGACAAGCTGGTACATCTACCAGCCCTCAGGCATTTTGGACACACTGGTCTTGATTCACTAAGCTGCACTGCTAAAGCAGCCCAAATTAAATTGTGTAGCATGAGTTAAAAATATTGTGTGCATGCTATGTGCTGTATTGCTGCTTAGCGAATCAAGGCTACTGTCAACTTTTTTGGAGCATGCATTAACAAAATGAAAATTATATAATGTTTCTGCTAAGTGGTGTTACCAGTGTTGTTGTTACTGCTGCACTGATTTGCTTATGAAGCATCTGTATCAAAATATGCTTCCAACCAACCACCCCCTGCTGCTACTGAGTGCTGAAAGCAGCACAATTAATATGTATCCATCCTGCACATGCCCCTTCTTGCCCCACACATACCCCCTCCAGCCCAGCCCCCTCTAAAGTGTCGCAGTGCTGATTGGATGGTGCAGGCAGGCAGAGGGATTGTGCATGGATGGGCTATCAGGTAGTTAAAAATATATTAAAAGTCAAACCTTAAAATCTCTAGATATAAAACTTGTAATGTAATACTACATTCTAACTGAAAAATTTGACCCATATTTACTTGGCATGGAATACTATATTTTTGTTACCAAGACAGCTATTTGTATTTTCCATTTCAGAATTTAGGTGTTTCTTCATGGAAATGGATGTCATGTTATGCTTTTTAACTGGGGATCGATCCACCATAGTAAAAACTATGTTACACTGGTAAGCTTTTAAACTTATTCTCAATCAATATTGTAGTATGTATATCCCATATGGAAACAAAATGTCTAGGAATAAAAAAGGCCTCTATGGATGAATAGAAAGGATAGGGATAAAATGAAGAGGAAAAAGAATGCCTATAAGGTCCTAAAACAGGAGGGGATCGAGGCTGCACTAAGCAATTATAAGGAGTGCAATAAAAATTGTAAAAAAGAAATTAGGCTGGCAAAGATCGAAGCTGAAAATCAAATTGCTAGGGATATCAAATCTAACCCAAAAAAGTTTTACAAGTACATCAACTCCAAAAAAGAAAGGTTGACTGTATAGGGCTCCTAAAGGATGAGGGTGGGAACTCAATGGTGGATGACCAAGGTAAGGCAGAGTTATTAAATGCTTTCTTTGCTTCTGTCTTCACAAAGGAAACAGCACTGTTGCAAATTACAGAGGCAGAAGAGTCTCAATCGTCTAACTGTAATATTAAATACTTAAAGCAGGAAAAAGTGAAGGCAAGACTAAATAAATTAAAAATAGACAAGGCACCTGGCCTGGATGGCATGCATCCTCGGGTCCTAAGGGAATTAAGTTCAGTTATAGATAAACCCCTTTATCTTATCTTTTGTGACTCTCTTTCAACTGGCAGAGTCCCAGTGGATTGGCGTACAGCCCACGTTTTCCCATTATTTAAGAAGGGCAAAAAATCAGATCCAGGAAATTACAGACCTGTAAGCTTAACATCAGTTGTATGCAAACTATTTGAGGGGTTACCAAGAGATACTATACATGACTTCATAGTAGAAAATAATCTTATTTCTCAGAATCAACATGGGTTTACTAAAGACAGTTGGCAGTGGGGTCCCACAGGGGTCTGTACTGGGTCCAGTGCTGTTCAATTTATTTATTAATGACCTAGTAGATGCAGTAGTGAGCGATGTTGCTATTTTTGCAGATGATACAAAATTGTGCAGAATCATCAACTCTCAGGAAGATAGTGTCATATTGCAACAGGATCTGGATAGGATGGCTATATGGGCACATACGTGGCAGATGAAATTCAATGTTGAAAAATGTAAAGTCATGCATTTTGGTCATACCAATGGTCTAGCACCATACAAAATAAATGGGATACAATTGGGGACATCAAACTTGGAGAAGGACTTAGAAGAACTCATCGACAACAAGTTAAATAATCGTGCTCAATGCCAAGCTGCTGCAGCTAAAGCTAACAAAATTTTGAGATGCATTAAAAGGGAAATAAAAACTCGAGATGCTAGCATAATATTGCCCCTGTTTAACTCTCTAGTAAGGCCACACCTTTAAAAGTGTTGGGCGAACAGTTTTCGCCACTGTTCGGGTTCTGCAGAACATCACCCTGTTCGGGTGATGTTCGAGTTCGGCCGAACACCTGATGGTGTTCGGCCAAACCGTTCGGCCACATGGCCGAACTAAGAGCGCATGGCCGAACGTTCCCCGAACGTTCGGCTAGCGCTGTGGACCCGAACGGCGCTCTGATTGGCCGAACTGTCACGTGGTTCGGGTAAATAAATACCCGAACCACGTCATATCTCCGCCATTTGTCTGTGGGTTTAGCTTTGGGTAGGCAGGCAGGGTAGTTCGCGCTCCAGCCACGCTAGCCAGGGTCCCCCCAATCATTGTGTGTCGCTGCTGGGAACAGTAGTACACCGCTCGCTCACCCACACTATATAGCATTGTGTTTACTGCCACTCTCTGTACCTCGCTCAGCCACACTATATAGCATTGTGTTTACTGCCACTTTGTGTCTGCTGGGAACAGTAGTACACCGCTCGCTCAGCCACACTATATAGCTTTGTGTTTACTGCCACTCTCTGTACCTCGCTCAGTCACACTATATAACATTGTGTTTACTGCCACTCTGTGTCTGCTGGGAACAGTAGTACACCGCTCGCTCAGCCACACTATATAGCATTGTGTTTACTGCCACTCTGTGTACCTCGCTCAGCCACACTATATAGCATTGTGTTTACTGCCACTCTGTGTCTGCTGGGAACAGTAGTACACCGCTCGCTCAGCCACACTATATAGCATTGTGTTTACTGCCACTCTGTGTACCTCGCTCAGCCACACTATATAACATTGTGTTTACTGGCACTCTGTGTCTGCTGGGAACAGTAGTACACAGCTCACCCGTCACTGTATAGCATTGTGCTCTGTGTCGCTGCTGGGAATAGTGGTACACCGCTCACCCACCACTGTATAGCATTGTGCTCTGTGTCGCTGCTGGGAATAGTGGTACACCGCTCACCCACCACTGTATAGCATTTCTGTACTGCCACTGTACTGCTGCCAGTCAGCGTGTACTTTAAGGATAAGTGAAATGAGGAAGAAATCCGGTGAAAGAGGGAGGGGCAAGGGAAGAGGTGTTTCCCCTGACGGTTCACGTACAGGCCACAGGGGAGCACCCAAAAAAACCCACTCAATACCGCCCATGTTGTCCAGGACAACAACCCTCACAAATCCAAAAGAACAGGACCAGATAATTACTTGGATGACCTCTCAAGCGTCCAGCAGTGGGTTAAGCAGCACCAGCACATCACGCACGAGGTCCGAGTCCTCAGCCAGTTACAAGGAGCCAGTGGGCACAAAGCTGACACAACCGGCAGCGACACCACGCACACAACTGCCAGATAACCAGTCCAATGAATTACCTCAGGACACAATGGGGTATTCGCAGGAGCTATTCCCAGCCCAACAAACTTCCACCTTTGAAAGGTCAATGGAGGAACAGCCAGAAATGTTGTGCCCGGATTCACAACCATTAACTGTGGGAAATGAACCGCACACTGAAATACGAAAGGCGAGTCCGAGGACTTTGAAACCCAAATCCCAGAGCAAGTTGGGCAGGAGGGGTTGTAATTGCAGGAGGTCGGCCGACAAGATCTGGAAGACGACGTTGGAGTGAGCTGCGCAGAGGTTGTTCTGGGGAGCTCTACTCCACGGCGGCGGCCCCCCACAATGACATATGACGAGTTTGAGGAGATGGAAGAGGAGGGTATGGACAATGTGGACATAGACCCAGATTTTGTTTGTGAACGAGAACATCGCCGTCGTAGCAGCAGCACAGATGAGTCTGTTGAAGAACCCACTGCTGCACGAGTTTGCCTTGTGCCACAAGGTAGGCGGCGCGCAATTTCAGGCACCACAAGCATGGAAGTTCAAGTGAGAGGCAAAAGAGGCGCAAACAGAAATCGCCAGCAAGGCAGGTGCTCCAAAGTCTGGGCTTTCTTTGAAGACTGCACTGAGGATGGTACTATGGCGATTTGCAAGGTGTGCAAGACCCGCCTGAGCAGGGGGAAAAGTATTAACAACCTCTCCACCACCAGCATGAGCCGCCACATGCTATCCAAACATCCCACTCTGTGGGCAAACGCGGCAGGACAGGGTACCAGCAACACTGCCTCCCTTGGGGTCACCAGACTCACCACCAGACCCACCTCAGCAGCAGCAGTAGCCCAGCCATTGCGTGGTTCACAACATTCACAAACATCAGACGACGCTGACACTGTCACTTTCCGGAGTAGTGCTCTTGAGGTCTCCCAGTGTTCATCAAACACAACAACCAACAGCCCTTCAGTGTGCAGCCCTACGGTTCAGTTGTCTGTCTCGGAGATGTTTGAGCGCAAGAGGAAATTGCCAGCAAATGGCCCCCGGGCCGTGGCAGTAACAGCCAGCATAGCCAAGCTTCTGGCCTGCGAAATGCTGCCATATCGAGTGGTGGAGACAAACAGCTTCAAGGGCATGATGTCAGTGGCCATCACACGTTACGTGGTTCCCAGCCGCTACCACTTTGCGCGCTCTGCAGTGCCTGAGTTGCATGAGCACGTGGTCAGCAAAATAACCCGAAGCTTGAAGAATGCCGTTGCCTGCAAGGTTCACCTCACCACTGACACCTGGACGAGTGCGTTCGGCCAGGGTCGATACATCTCCCTTACCGCGCACTGGGTGAACCTTGTGGAGCCTGGCAGCGATTCCTCACCTGCTATGGCGCGGGTGTTGCCCACGCCGCAAACAGCTGCACCGCTGTCCCTCCCACTGGATAACAACAGCAGCACCTACCTCTCTGACTCCTTCTCCTCCAACGCATCTCAAAGCTGTACTTCATCCGGAAACGCTAACCCAGCAGCAGTAGGATCGTGGAAGCAGTGCAGCACAGCTGTTGGCATGCGTCAGCAAGCGTTGCTGAAGCTGATCTGCCTTGGGGATAAGCAGCACACAGGGGAGGAAATTTAGAGGGGAATAAAGGAACAGACGGATTTGTGGCTGGCACCGCTGGACCTGAAACCGGGCATGGTTGTGTGTGATAATGGGAGTAATCTCATTCGCACTTTAAGGTTGGCTAAGCTGACACACATCCCTTGCCTCGTGCACGTGATGAACCTAGTAGTTCAGCGGTTCCTGAGGACATACCCAGGCGTGGCCGATCTTCTGTTGAAGGTGCGACGAGTGGCCAAACATTGTAGAAATTCCAGTACTTCTTCGGGGGCACTCACCAAGATGCAGGAGCGCTTCAATCTCCCCCACCATCGCTTGCTGTGTGATGTCCCTACGCGCTGGAATTCTACGCTGCACATGCTAGCCCGCTTTTGCGAGCAGAAGAGTGCAGTGGTCCAGTACATGACGGCGCAGTACCGAGGCGCATCCGGACAGCTGCCAAGCTTCTGTGGATCCGATTGGGCCAACATGTTGGACCTCTGCCGAGTCCTCCAAAATTTTGAGCAATCCACGTTGCTTGTGAGCAGTGACAACTCTTCAGTCAGCATTACCATACCACTGCTGTGTTTACTGAAGAGGTCAATGTTGAAAATCAAGGAAACAGCTGTCATGATGCAACTGTAGGAATCTGAAGGAGAAAACGATCAGCGTGATGGTACCAACATCAGGCCATCCGCCTCAGGAAACGATGGCCCCAGCAGCTATGATGAAGAAGAGGAGGAGGAACAGCTGGAGTTGGAGCAGGAATTTCCTGCCACCACTGACGAGGGCCAGAGCGGTGCACGTTGGACTTCCACAATTCAGCGCGAATGGTCAGCAGAAGCAGACCAGGAAGAAGGTGGCGACTATGATGCATCACAACAACTATCACAACGCTCACAAGAGGATAATGAGGATTCTGGCAGGACTCTGGCACACATGGCTCAATTCATGATAGACTGCATTGAACACGACCCACGCATTGTGCGCATTCTGGACAACACCAATTACTGGGTTTATACCCTTCTGGATCCATGGTACAAACACAATGTTCCAAAACTGCTTGAAGAAAGAGTCAGACAGGTCAAAATGGAAGAATACCAGCAGGCCCTTGTGGAGACTTTAGAGAGGAGATTGACATCCTCCCCCTCCTCTAGCCAGTTGTACGCTGACAGACTGACTTCCGCAAACCCAGGACGACCAGGAGGGCAGCAAACAACACAAGCCGCAGCTAGTGCCCAAAAGGGAATGGTATCGGCAGTGTCCTTGGAGTGGGAACATTTTCTGACACCCATGCAGCAGCAGCCCACAGAACAGCAAGCGTGCAGATCCACCTCCAACACCGATCGCCTGGAGAAGATGGTCAAGGACTACATGTCAGATGGCGTAGCTGTGTTGAACAATCCATCTGCACCCTTCAACTATTGGGTATCGAAGCTAGACACCTGGCACAAACTGGCAATGTACGCAATAGAGGTGCTGGCTTGCCCGGCAGCCAGCGTTATGTCGGAACGCTGTTTCAGTGCTGCCGGAGGCATCGTCACAGATCGGCGTATCCGCCTCTCCACAGAAAATGCAGACCGTCTGACTCAAATGAAAATGAATCAATCCTGGATTGGAAACGACTATGCAACACTCCTGGACCCCAACCAAGTAACATGAACAATGACCATCTGTGATGGGTTAGCATTGCCGGTCCCTGTTTATTGAACCTCTCATCTTTATTACATTTATGACTGCATGCCGGCAAAAAGCATTGCTATATCCGCACGCTTCTTGTCCTCATGCAAGGCCTGGGTTGTTGTGTCTCAAAAAGCGTGGCCTTCTCCTCCTGCGCCTCCTCCTGTTCCATCACGTGTGCTGCTGCTGCTGCTGCTGCTGCTGCTAGGTTAGCGTTGCCGGTCCCTGTTTATTGAACCTCTCATCTTTATTACATTTATGACTGCATGGCGGCAAAAAGCATTGCTATATCCGCACGCTTCTTGTCCTCATGCAAGGCCTGGGTTGTTGTGTCTCAAAAAGCGTGGCCTTCTCCTCCTGCGCCTCCTCCTGTTCCATCACGTGTGCTGCTGCTGCTGCTGGGTTAGCGTTGCCGGTCCCTGTTTATTGAACCTCTCATCTGTATTACATTTATGACTGCATGCCGGCAAAAAACATTGCTATATCCGCACGCTTTTTGTCCTCATGCAAGGCCTGGGTTGCGTCTCAAAAAGCGTGGCCTTCTCCTCCTGCGCCTCCTCCTGTTCCATCACGTGTGCTGCTGCTGCTGCTGGCCTGGGTTAGCGTTTCCGGTCCCTGTTTATTGAACCTCTCATCTGTATTACATTTATGACTGCATGGCGGCAAAAAGCATTGCTATATCCGCACGCTATTTGTCCTCATGCAAGGCCTGGGATGTTGTGTCTCAAAAAGCGTGGCCTTCTCCTCCTGCGCCTCCTCCTGTTCCATCACGTGTGCTGCTGCTGCTGCTGGCCTGGGTTAGCGTTTCCGGTCCCTGTTTATGGAACCTCTCATCTGTATTACATTTATGACTGCATGGCGGCAAAAAGCATTGCTATATCCGCACGCTTTTTGTCCTCATGCAAGGCCTGGGTTGCGTCTCAAAAAGCGTGGCCTTCTCCTCCTGCGCCTCCTCCTGTTCCATCACGTGTGCTGCTGCTGCTGCTGCTGGGTTAGCGTTTCCGGTTCCCTGTTTATTGAACCTCTCATCTGTATTACATTTATGACTGCATGGCGGCAAAAAGCATTGCTATATCCGCACGCTTTTTGTCCTCATGCAAGGCCTGGGTTGCGTCTCAAAAAGCGTGGCCTTCTCCTCCTGCGCCTCCTCCTGTTCCATCTCGTGTGCTGCTGCTGGGTTAGCGTTTCCAGTCCCTGTTTATTGAACCTCTCATCTGTATTACATTTATGACTGCATGGCGGCAAAAAGCATTGCTATATCCGCACGCTATTTGTCCTCATGCAAGGCCTGGGATGTTGTGTCTCAAAAAGCGTGGCCTTCTCCTCCTGCGCCTCCTCCTGTTCCATCACGTGTGCTGCTGCTGCTGCTGGCCTGGGTTAGCGTTTCCGGTTCCCTGTTTATTGAACCTCTCATCTGTATTACATTTATGACTGCATGGCGGCAAAAAGCATTGCTATATCCGCATGCTTTTTGTCCTCATGCAAGGCCTGGGTTGCGTCTCAAAAAGCGTGGCCTTCTCCTCCTGCGCCTCCTCCTGTTCCATCACGTGTGCTGCTGCTGCTGCTGGCCTGGGTTAGCGTTTCCGGTCCCTGTTTATTGAACCTCTCATCTGTATTACATTTATGACTGCATGGCAGCAAAAACATTGCTATATCCGCACGCTATTTGTCCTCATGCAAGGCCTGGGATGTTGTGTCTCAAAAAGCGTGGCCTTCTCCTCCTGCGCCTCCTCCTGTTCCATCACGTGTGCTGCTGCTGGCCTGGGTTAGCGTTTCCGGTCCCTGTTTATTGAACCTCTCATCTGTATTACATTTATGACTGCATGGCGGCAAAAAGCATTGCTATATCCGCACGCTATTTGTCCTCATGCAAGGCCTGGGTTGCGTCTCAAAAAGCGTGGCCTTCTCCTCCTGCGCCTCCTCCTGTTCCATCACGTGTGCTGCTGCTGCTGCTGCTGGGTTAGCGTTGCCGGTCCCTGTTTATTGAACCTCTCATCTGTATTACATTTATGACTGCATGGCGGCAAAAAGCATTGCTATATCCGCACGCTATTTGTCCTCATGCAAGGCCTGGGTTGCGTCTCAAAAAGCGTGGCCTTCTTCTCCTGCGCCTCCTCCTGTTCCATCACGTGTGCTGCTGCTGCTGCTGCTGGGTTAGCGTTTCCGGTTCCCTGTTTATTGAACCTCTCATCTGTATTACATTTATAACTGCATGGCGGCAAAAAGCATTGCTATATCCGCACGCTTTTTGTCCTCATGCAAGGAACTGGGTTGCGTCTCAAAAAGCGTGGCCTTCTCCTCCTGCGTCTCCTCCTGTTCCATCTCGTGTGCTGCTGCTGGGTTAGCGTTTCCAGTCCCTGTTTATTGAACCTCTCATCTGTATTACATTTATGACTGCATGGCGGCAAAAAGCATTGCTATATCCGCACGCTTTTTGTCCTCATGCAAGGCCTGGGTTGCGTCTCAAAAAGCGTGGCCTTCTCCTCCTGCGCCTCCTCCTGTTCCATCTCGTGTGCTGCTGCTGGGTTAGCGTTTCCAGTCCCTGTTTATTGAACCTCTCATCTGTATTACATTTATGACTGCATGGCGGCAAAAAGCATTGCTATATCCGCACGCTATTTGTCCTCATGCAAGGCCTGGGATGTTGTGTCTCAAAAAGCGTGGCCTTCTCCTCCTGCGCCTCCTCCTGTTCCATCACGTGTGCTGCTGCTGCTGCTGGCCTGGGTTAGCGTTTCCGGTTCCCTGTTTATTGAACCTCTCATCTGTATTACATTTATGACTGCATGGCGGCAAAAAGCATTGCTATATCCGCATGCTTTTTGTCCTCATGCAAGGCCTGGGTTGCGTCTCAAAAAGCGTGGCCTTCTCCTCCTGCGCCTCCTCCTGTTCCATCACGTGTGCTGCTGCTGCTGCTGGCCTGGGTTAGCGTTTCCGGTCCCTGTTTATTGAACCTCTCATCTGTATTACATTTATGACTGCATGGCGGCAAAAAGCATTGCTATATCCGCACGCTATTTGTCCTCATGCAAGGCCTGGAATGTTGTGTCTCAAAAAGCGTGGCCTTCTCCTCCTGCGCCTCCTCCTGTTCCATCACGTGTGCTGCTGCTGGCCTGGGTTAGCGTTTCCGGTCCCTGTTTATTGAACCTCTCATCTGTATTACATTTATGACTGCATGGCGGCAAAAAGCATTGCTATATCCGCACGCTATTTGTCCTCTTGCAAGGCCTGGGTTGCGTCTCAAAAAGCGTGGCCTTCTCCTCCTGCGCCTCCTCCTGTTCCATCACGTGTGCTGCTGCTGCTGCTGCTGGGTTAGCGTTGCCGGTCCCTGTTTATTGAACCTCTCATCTGTATTACATTTATGACTGCATGGCGGCAAAAAGCATTGCTATATCCGCACGCTATTTGTCCTCATGCAAGGCCTGGGTTGCGTCTCAAAAAGCGTGGCCTTCTCCTTCTGCGCCTCCTCCTGTTTCATCACGTGTGCTGCTGCTGGTGCTGGGTTAGCATTACCGGTCCCTTTTCCTGGAACCTCTTCTCTGTATTACATTTATGACTGCATGGCGACAAAAAGCATGTTACCTGTGCAAAGAAACATGACATTTTCCACATTTAAAAGACATTTTTTCCTTTGAAACTTTACAATCAATTTTCTCAAAAACTATAAGCTCTTTTTCAAATATTTTTTTTCCTCTTGTACCCACTCCCAATGTGCACATACCCTGCAAATTTGGGGTATGTAGCATGTAAGGAAGCTTTACAAAGCACGAAAGTTCGGGTCCCCATTGACTTCTATTATGTTCGGAGTTCGGCACGAACACCCGTACATTGCGGCGATGTTCGGCGAACGTTCGCGAACCCGAACATCTAGGTGTTCGCCCAACACTAATCTGGAATATGGAATTCAGTTCTGGGCACCACATTACAAAAAGATATTGCAGTTTTAGAGCAGGTGCAGAGACGAGCAACAAAATTGATACGTGGGATGGAAGGTCTCACTTACCAAGAAAGGTTAGATAAACTGGGTTTATTTAGTCTAGAGAAAAGACGCCTTAGAGGAGATCTAATTAACATGTATAAATACATCAGAGGGCAATATACTAGCTTGGCGGGTGAGCTTTTTGTCCCTAGGCCTTCTCAAAGGACTAGAGGACATGATCTAGGCATGGAGGAAAAACGTTTTAGCCATTTATTTAGGAAAGGGTTCTTTACAGTAAGAGTGATTAAGGTGTGGAATGCATTGCCACAGGAAGTCGTTATGGCAAACTCTATACCTGCATTTAAAGGGGGCTTAGATGCTTTCCTTGCGTTAAAAGACATCCATGGCTACAATTACTAGGTAATGCCTAATGATGTTGATCCAGGGATTTTATCTGATTGCCATCTGGAGTTGGGAAGGAATTTTTCCCTTTGGGGCTAATTGGACCATGCCTTGTAGGTTTTTTTTCGCCTTCCTTTGGATCAACAGGGATATGTGAGGGAGCAGGCTGGAGTTGTACTTTGTACTGGTTGAACTCGATGGACGTATGTCTTTTTTCAACCAAAATAACTATGTAACTATGTAACTATGGTTGCTGCCTAAGCCTGATTTAGAGTAGTTTTAACCACTTGCCGACCGCCTTAAGCCGATGGGCGGCGGCAAGGGCTGGACCCAAACGACTGCAATACGCCCATCGGCGGTGGCGGCGGCGGGCATGGTTATGCGGCGATCGCGTCATTCGTGACGCAATCAGCCGACGGCGACTGGCTCCGCCCCCCCCCCCCCGCGCTGTAACCCGCCGGCCGTTCGGAAGTGCCGGCGGGTTACTAGCACCCGAATCGCCGCATACAAAGTGTATAATACACTTTGTAATGTTTACAAAGTGTATTATACTGGCTGCCTCCTGCCCTGGTGGTCCCAGTGTCCGAGGGACCACCAAGGCAGGCTGCAGCCACCCTAGTCTGCACCAAACACACTGATCCTGCCCCCCCCCTTCCCTCTGATCGCCCACAGCACCCCTCAGACCCCCCCCACTGCCCACCCCCCAGACCCCTGTTTGCACCCAATCACCCCCCTAATCACCCATGAATCACTCCCTGTCACTATCTAAAAATGCTATTTTTTTTTAACCCTAAACTGCCCCCTGCTCCCCCCTGATCACCCCACCACCCCTCAGATTCTCCCCAGACCCCCCCCCCCCAGACCCCCCTGTGTACTGTATGCATCTATCCCCCCTGATCACCTGCCAATCACCTGTCAATCACCCATCAATCACCCATCAATCACCCCCTGTCACTGCCACCCATCAATCAGCCCCTAACCTGCCTCTTGCGGACAATCTGATCACCCACCCACACCAATAGATCACCTGCAGATCCGATGTCAGATCACCTCTCAAGTGCAGTGTTTACATCTGTTCTCTCCTCTAAACACCCACTAATTACCCATCAATCACCCCCTATCACCACCTGTCACTGTTACCCATCAGAATAGACCATAATCTGCCCCTTGCGGGCACCCAATCACTCGCCCCACACGCTCAGATTGCCCTCAGACCCCCCCCCCCCCTTATCAATTCACCAGTGCAATATTTACATCTCTTCTTCCCTGTAATAACCCACTGATCACCTGTCAATCACCTATCAATCACCCATCAATCACCCCTGTCACTGCCACCCATCAATCACCCCCTGTCACTGCCACCCATCAATCAGCTCCTAACCTGCCCCTTGCGGGCAATCTGATCACCCACCCACACCAATAGATCGCCCGCAGATCCGATGTCAGATCACCTCCCAAGTGCAGTGTTTACATCTGTTCTCTACCCTAAACACCCACTAATTACCCATCAATCACCCCCTGTCACTGATACCCATCAGATTAGACCCTAATCTGCCCCTAGGGCACCCAATCACCCGCCCACACCCTCAGAACGCCCTTAGACCCAGTCCTGATCACCTCGCCAGGGCATTGCTTGCATCTATTTCCCCACTCTAATCACACCTTGAGACACCCATCAATCACCTCCTGTCACCACCTGTCACCACCTAGCACACCTACCCATCAGGTCAGGCCCTAATTTGCCCCGTGTGGGCTCTTGATCACTCGGCCAAACCCTCAGACCCCCTTCCGATCACCTCCCCAGTGCATTGATTGTATCTATTTTCCCCTCTAACCACTCCCTGAGACACCCATCAATCACCTCCTGTCACCCCCCCCCCCCCAGCACTCCTATCCATCAGATCAGGCCCAATACAACCTGTCATCTAAGAGGCCACCCTGCTTATGAACGGTTCCACAAAATTTGCCCCCTCATAGACCACCTGTCATCAAAATTTGCAGATGCCTATACCCCTGAACAGTCATTTTGAGAAATTTGAAAAAATACACCCCAAAACACATTATACTACTTCTCCTGAGTACAGCCAGGGCCGGCCCGCCCATGAGGCGGGGTGAAACTTTTGCCTCAGGCGGCACTTCTGGGGGGGCGGCACCCGCCCGTCCGTGTGTGTGGGGGGCCGCCCGAGCTGGAGGGGACAGCGGGCAGGAAGGGGGTATTGGGCCTAGCGGCGGGGAGGGGGGTCGGACCCCCCCCTCCCTCGCCTGGGTCCCCCGTCCTCCGCTCCCCTCCAGCTTTAACAAGGTCCGTGCTGGCTGCAGCTATTTGTAAGAGGCAACGGGCGGGGATTACTCACCTCTTCCTCGTTCCAGGCCAGCGTGCGCTCCACTGACGTCACTTCCTGCTACGCCGCAGGAAGTGACGTCAGTGGAGCGCACGCTGGCCTGGAACGAGGAAGAGGTGAGTAATCCCCGCCCGTTGCATCTTACAAATAGCTGCAGCCAGCATGGACCTTGTTAAAGCTGGAGAGGAGTGGAGGACGGGGGACCCAGGCGAGGGAGGGGGGGTCCGACCCCCCTCCCCGCCGCTAGGCCCAATACCCCCTTCCTGCCCGCTGTCCCCTCCAGCTCGGGCGGCCCCCCACACTCACGGCTTGGGGGGGGGGGGGGGGACGGCGGCGATTTCTTTGAAAATTGCCTCAGGCGGCAAAAAGTCTAGGGCCGGGCCTGGGTACAGCGATACCACATGTGTGGCACTTTTTTGCACCCTAACTGCGCTAAGGGGCCCAAAGTCCAATGAGTACCTTTAGGATTTCAAGGGTCATTTTGCGGCATTTGGTTTCCAGACTACTCCTCACGGTTTAGGGCCCCTAAAATGCCAGGGCAGTATAGGAACCCCACAAATGACCCCATTTTAGAAAGAAGATACCCCAAGGTATTCCGTTAGGAGTATGGTGAGTTCATAGAAGATTTTATTTTTTGTCACAAGTTAGCGGAAATTGATTTGTATTTTTTTTTCACAAAGTGTCATTTTCCGCTAGCTTGTGACAAAAAAAAAAATCTTCTTTGAACTCACCATACTCCTAACAGAATACCTTGGGGTGTCTTCTTTCTAAAATGGGGTCACTTGTAGGGTTCCTATACTGCCCTGGCATTTTAGGGGCCCTAAACCGTGAGGAGTAGTCTAGAATCCAAATGCCTCAAAATGACCTGTGAATAGGACGTTAGGCCCCTTAGCGCTCCTAGGTTGCAAAAAAGTGTCACACATGTGGTATCACCGTACTCAGAAGAAGTAGTATAATGTGTTTTGGGGTGTATTTTTATACATTCCCATGCTGGGTGGGAGAAATCTCTCTGTAAATGGACAATTGTGTGTAAAAAAAAATCAAACAATTGTCATTTACAGAGATATTTCTCCCACTCAGCATGGGTATGTGTAAAAATACACCACAAAACACATTATACTACTTCTCCTGAGTACGGCGGTACCACATGTGTGGCATTTTTTTGCACCCTAAGTGCGCTAAGGGGCCCAAAGTCCAATAAGTACCTTTAGGATTTCACAGGTCATTTTGCGACATTTGGTTTCAAGACTACTCCTCACGGTTTAGGGCCCCTAAAATGCCAGGGCAGTGTAGGAACCCCACAAATGACCCCATTTTAGAAAGAAAACATCCCAAGGTATTCTGTTAGGAGTATGGTGAGTTCATAGAAGATTTTATTTTTTGTCACAAGTTAGCGTAAAATGACACTTTGTGAAAAAACACAATTAAAATCAATTTCCGCTAACTTGTGACAAAAAAAAAATCTTCTCATTTACGGAGATATTTCTCCCACCCAGCATGGGTATGTGTAAAAATACACCCCAAAACACATTATACTACTTCTCCTGAGTACGGCAATACCACATGTGTGGCACTTTTTTGCAGCCTAACTGCGCTAAGGGGCCCAAAGTCCAATGAGCATCTTTAGGCTTTACAGGGGTGCTTACAATTAGGCACCACCCAAAATGCCAGTACAGTGAACACACGCCACAAATGACCCCATTTTGGAAAGTAGACACTTCAAGGTATTCAAAGAGGAGCATAGTGAGTCCGTGGCAGATTTCATTTTTTTTGTCGCAAGTTAGAAGAAATGGAAACTTTTTTTTTTGTCACAAAGTGTCATTTTCCGCTAACTTGTGACAAAAAATAAAATCTTCTATGAACTCACCATACCTCTCACTGAATACTTTGGGATGTCTTCTTTCCAAAATGGGGTCATTTGGGGGGTATTTATACTATCCTGGAATTGTAGCACCTCATTAAACATGACAGGGGGTCAGAATAGTCAGAGATGCTTGAAAATAGGAAAATTCACTTTTGGCACCATAGTTTGTAAACGCTATAACTTTTACCCAATCCAATAAATATACACTGAATGTTTTTTTTTTATCAAAGACATGTAGCAGAATAACTTTCGCGCTCAAATGTATAGGAAATTTTACTTTATTTGAAAAATGTCAGCACAGAAAGTTAAAAAAGTCATTTTTTTGACAAAATTCATGTCTTTTTTGATGAATATAATAAAAACTAAAACTCGCAGCAGCAATCAAATAGCACTAAAAGAAAGCTGTATTAGTGACAAGAAAAGGAGGTAAAATTCATTTAGGTGGTAGGTTGTAGGACCGAGCAATAAACCGTGAAAGCTGCAGTGGTCTGAATGGAAAAAAAGGCTCTGGTCCTTAAGGGGCGAAAAGACTGTGGTCCTCAAGTGGTTAATTTTTCCGGCTTTCTTTCATGGAACACAATAGCACATTCCCGCTGGCACAACGCTTCATACCTTGGTCAGGAGGCGATTTCTTTGGCTCCTGAACCACTGATCACTGTGATCAAGAAGAGTAAAATGGAAAAAAGAAAGCTCTGGTCTTTAACCATTTTAGCCCGCGGGGATTTTTTACCTTATCAGAGCAATTTTCACCTCCCATTCATTCGCTAATAACTTTATCACTTCTTAACACAATTTATTGATCTATATCTTGTTTTTTCCGCCACTAATTAGGCTTTCTTTGGGTGGTACATTTTGCTAAGAATTATTTTTTTATAAATGCATTTTACCAGGATTAATAAGAAAAAAATGGAAAAAAAATAATTATTTCTCAGTTTTCATCAATTATAGCTTTAAAATAATCCACGCTACCATAATTAAAACCTATGTATTTTATTTGCTCGTTTGTCTCGGTTATGACACCATTTACATTTTGTCCCTATCGCAATGTATGGCGCCAATATTTTATTTGGAAATAAAGGTGCATTTTTTCCATTTTGCGTTCATCACTATTTACAAGCTTATAATTTAAAAAAATGTTCGTAGTATACCCCCTTCAAATGCATATTTAAAAAGTTCAGACCCTTAAGTAACTATTTATGTTTTTTTTTTTGTTTTATTGTAATTTCTTTTTTCCCTTAAACATTTTATTTGGGTAATATTTTGGTGTGGGAAATAAACAGTTAATTGTTAATGCTATTATATGTGTAAATTGTAATGTAAAAAATATGTAGATGTAGTTTTACTATTTGGCCACAAGAGTTTTTTTCTCCTCCTTGTGCTTCTCGCTAACTGGAAGCACAAGGAGAACGCGGAAAATTTTATTTGCAGAAAGACTGAAGCCTCTAGTAGGAGCGCTTCGGTTTTTCTGCTGGGGACACGGATCGGTGATCGGGAACCATGTTCCCGCTCACTGATCCCAGGACTACCGGGGGACAGCACGGGGGCAAGGGGGCGCGCGCGCGATTGCGTGCGGGAGCGTGCCGAAGTGCGGCACCGCAGCAGAGCAGCCGCCTGGACGTGAGCATCACGTCCGGGCAGCTGAAATGGTTAATGGGCCAGCTCTGTGCAGTCCATAATCGGTTACCCTGCAGACACAGAGGGTAAAAGCTATACATTTTTATTATTATGACCATGCCGTTCTGAGAGTGACTTTGAGGAATTGTTGGCTGTACAGAAAGCTTACGTGACCCAGGAAAATGCAGCATAAATGCAGCGGAACTAGTGGCGCTGCAGGGAACCCCAGATTTCCTCTACTGCTTATCCCGATCCTTTTCTTAGTTTGCCAGTTTTGCATTTCCTGAGTCACGCAAACTTTCTGCACTTCGTGCACAGCCACTCATTCCTAATAGTCACTCTCAGAATCTCATATCAGTATTAATTTGTATGGATTGATGTTTATTTATGTTGTTTGTTTACACTCATTGTATTAAGTTGTCCTCTAGGTTCAGCACGCTTGCAAAGGATGAGAAAAAGAGAGAACACCAAGAGCCCAATATAGTGTAGTATGTACTGGTAAGGTATAATTGATAGAGTAATAATATTAATTTAATACTCACAAACCAGGGTTACCAAGTAGGCAACCACTGTCAAAGCAGGTGGGGAGATTGTCCTGACCCCACTCAGGATTAAAAAGTCGCTCTCTGTAGTTGAAGAAGGAAGGGTACAACCCTCCACCAAGGGTGGACTTGATGTAGATAATAGGATAACAGAGGCACCAATAGGATAAAAAACACTAAAAGAACTTAAAAACCCATTTTGGTAATAGAGGAGGCAGTGGTGGACTCACCCCCTCCAAGCAGAACACACGACTGTGGATTTTCAGTCAAAACAATTTTATTGGATACTCCAAATAAAGTGCAACGCGTTTCACGGGATACAAACCCGCTTCATCAGGCAATAACAGATAGGAGTAAACAGCATCTGCCAGTATCATCAACACTGAGCGCCTCTGACAGAGGCGCTCAGTGTTGATGATACTGGCAGATGCTGTTTACTCCTATCTGTTATTGCCTGATGAAGCGGGTTTGTATCCCGTGAAACGCGTTGCACTTTATTTGGAGTATCCAATAAAATTGTTTTGACTGAAAATCCACAGTCGTGTGTTCTGCTTGGAGGGGGTGAGTCCACCACTGCCTCCTCTATTACCAAAATGGGTTTTTAAGTTCTTTTAGTGTTTTTTATCCTATTGGCGCCTCTGTTATCCTATTATCTAGGTTCAGCACATTGCACTTTATGGTACTCTAGCCCACATAATGGTACACTATATACTGCTCTATTTTGATCCTGGGGTTCACCTGTGTAGGGGTCCTTTCTAAACCCCTCACTACTAGTACTATCACTGACATCAGGAACTGGACCTGTATTCTATACAACATTACATGTAGGTTATTGTCTTCACTGGTAACAGCTGCTGCCTTTTTTAAATTATGTTTTAATGTGATTAGATATGGTATACCTGTAACTTTTTTCATGGTAAAGTATTGGTTTATAGTTACATAGTTATTTGAGTTGAAAAAAGACATCCGTCCATCAAGTTCAGCCAGAAAACAAAGAATAACACCAGCCTGCTCCCTCACATATCCCTGCTGATCCAGAGGAAGGCGAAAAAATCCTTACAAGGCATGGTCCAATTCCCCAAAAGGGAAAAAAATCCTTCTCGACTCCAGATGGCAATCAGATAACATCCCTGGATCAACACCACTGGGCATTACCTAGTAATTATAGCCATGGAGGTCTTTTATTGCAAGCCTCCTTTAAATGCAGATATAGAATTTGCCATAACTACTTCATTTGGCAATGCATTCCATGTCTTAATCATTCTTACTGTAAAGAACCCTTTCCTAAATAAATGGCTAAAACGTTTTTCCTCCATGCGCAGATCATGTCCTCTAGTCCTTTGTGAAGGCCTAGGGACAAAAAACTGACCCGCCAAGCTTTTATATTGCTCTCTGATGTATTTATACATGTTAATTAGATCCCCTCTAAGGCGTCTTTTCTCTAGACTAGTGAGACCTTCCATCCCACGTATCAATTTTGTTGCTCGTCTCTGCACCTGCTCTAAAACTGCAATATCTTTCCTGTAATGTGGTGCCCAGAACTGAATTCCATATTCCAGATGTGTCCTTACTAGAGAGTGAAACAGTTGCAATATTATGCTAGCATCTCGAGTTTTTATTTCCCTTTTAATGCATCCCTGTAATGATTGGTGTCAGCACACAGAGAGAATCTGATTATTGGTGATCTGCAGTATCACCAACAATACAGATATATACCCGATCATTGATGATCTGCAGAATCACCAATAATACAAGTATGACTAACCTCTGGACACCTGATAAAGTGTAAGTGTTTTGGTGCAACAGTAGGCTGTCTCCCGTGGGGCGGGAGACGCAGATAACAATGAGCATGGACCACCTGAGGAGCAGGTGGCCCTTGGCTGTGTGTGAACTATCTCCTAGGAAAGGGGATAGAGATAACCTGCGAGCCAGTGATTCCCTGCAATACTGGGAATCAGACTATACTGCAGCCAAAGGACTCCTAAGGGATAGAGCCCCTGACTGGACTGCAGAGAGGTCTCTGCAGCTACCTGACACTTGGCGGGGTAGTGTCACAGGTAGTACAGACAGACTGAACACTCAAGGTATGAGTGACAGCCAGAAGGGTCGGCCAGGCCAGGTCGGCAACACACGAGCAGATAAGGTACAGACAGAAGGCTGATTCGGTAACCAGGTACAGGCAGTGTTTGGCAACAGGTAGGCAGATATGAATAGGTACCGAATCATAAAGCAGGAGAGAGGTCGAAAGAGCAATTGGTCATAACAGATAAAGCAGAGGCCTAGTCTAGAGTGTGAGGTCCGTGGTCTCAACACCCAGGAACTGGTCTAAAGTATAACACAGCTCTGACACAGTATTCCTAAGCTTGGGTGTGAGGTCCTTGGTCACAACACCCTGGAACTGGTCTAAAATATAACACAGCTCTGACACAGTATTCCTAAGCTTGGGTGTGAGGTCCTTGGTCACAACACCCTGGAACTGGTCTAAAGTATAACACAGCAATGACACAGTATTCCTAAACTTGGGTGTGAGGTCCTTGGTCACAACACCCTGGAACTGGTCTAAAGTATAACACAGCAATGACACAGTATTCCTAAACTTGGGTGTGAGGTCCTTGGTCACAACACCCTGGAACTGGTCTAAAGTATAACACAGCAATGACACAGTATTCCTAAACTTGGGTGTGAGGTCCTTGGTCACAACACCCTGGAACTGGTCTAAAGTATAACACAGCAATGACACAGTATTCCTAAACTTGGGTGTGAGGTCCTTGGTCACAACACCCTGGAACTGGTCTAAAGTATAACACAGCAATGACACAGTATTCCTAAACTTGGGTGTGAGGTCCTTGGTCATAACACCCTGGAACTGGTCTAAAGTATAACACAGTAATGACACAAGCGTAATCTGGCTAAGTGTAAAGTGTAGTGTAAGTTTAGTGGTTCTAACACACTGTGGGATCTGACTATCGTCTGAGTGCTCACACGTATGTATTCGTAACGGCAGACAACCTGAGACTGAACAGCGAGATCTATATATAGTGCAGCGCTCCTCAGCGCCACCCAGCACTACTCAGCCAATGACAGTCTGCGCTGGGATCAGCTGACCAACCTGATCAGCTGATCCCTCTCCTCCTGGCATAAAGGCCCTGCCTCCCAGCGCGTGCGCGCGTAGCTCTCCATCTGTGTGCACTAGAAGGCTCAGACAAACCAGACGCATGCTGCTGTGCGGAAACCGCCGGTCTGAATGCTGAGACAGCCGCCTTGCCGCCAGACCGCGCGGCGGCATCTACGCAATCCTTTACAGTACCCCCCCCCCCCCCCCTTGAGGAGTGGACTCCGGACAATTCCCACCAGGCTTCCCAGGATGTGAGTCATTAAACTCTTTCTTTAATTCTTCCGCATGCATGCGAAAATCTGGCACCCATGTTCTTTCCTCCACACCATATCCCTTCCAGTGAACCAGATACTGCACGGAATTCTGCACTAACCGAGAGTCCAGAATCTTTTCAATCTCATATTCAGGTTGGTCATTAACCAACACAGGGGGGGGGAGAGGAATCCACGTGCACTGCTGGCTTTAACAGAGACACATGGATTGATCTCATGCCTCGCATGCTGGCTGGGAGATCAATAGCATAAGTGACATTATTAATTTTTCTGGTCACTGGAAAAGGTCCTATGAATCTAGGACCTAGTTTGGATGACAGTTGCTTCAAGGCCAAATGCCGAGAGGTGCTCTGCTTGCTATAACTGAATTGCTGTTGTTTATCCCCTGCTTATTGCCTGAAGAAGTGGGCTGTGCCCGCGAAATGCGTTGCATCTTTGGGGTATTTTCAATAAATGTGTATATCTATGTATTTACAGTCCTTGGCGTCTGGCTTTAATGGAGGCGAGTCCACCACTTCCTCCCAGCAATTTTTAAAAAAATGTATGTACTTTTATCCTTCTGGCGCCTCTGTTCACCTACCTGATACGAACTAGGTTGTATGCACCTCTTAAATCTAATTTCGAGAAAATCTTGGCGTTAGTAACCTGAGTGAACAAATCGTTAATCAAGGGCAGAGGATAACAATTTTTCACTGTAATCTTGTTTAAACCTCGGTAATCAATGCAAGGACGAAGGCCTCCATCTTTTTTCTTTACAAAAAAGAATCCTGCCCCTGCTGGTGAACGAGAGGGGCGGATGAACCCTTTAGCCAAATTTTCTTTGATATACTCCTGCATTGCCAGTTTCTCAGGCCCAGATAGATTATAGAGGTGACCTCTGGGAGGCATACAACCAGATCTTAAATCGATCGGACAGTCGAAGGTACGGTGGGGGGAAAGTTTATCAGCTGATTTGGGACAAAACACATCTGCAAATTCTGCGTATTGGCTTGGCACACCTATAACCTGAATCTTGGTGTTACCCACGGTTACTTTCGCTAAACAGTGATGATAACAATGGGTAGACCAGCTCGTTAGCTGACCTGAAACCCAGTCTATTTGAGGTGAGTAAAGCTGTAACCATGGCAAGCCAAGAATAACGGTGGAGGTTGCCATACGCAAGACCAGAAACTGTAGATTCTCTTTATGTAGTACCCCAACACTGAACCCCAACTCCGGGGTCCGGGACAGGGGATGTCTACTTTGCAGAGGAGAGTCATCTACTGCAGTGACCAAAACCTGCTGGTCCAATGGAAGTATGGGAATCCCCAACTTTTTTGCAAACTCGTAATCATTAAAGTTAGCTGCTGAGCCAGAGTCTAAGAAAGCTTCAGTGGAAACAGTCTGACCTTCCCATGTGACAGAACAGGGAAGGAGCAAGCGATTATCGTTTAGAGGTAAAGACTGCGCGCCTACGGTATTACCTCTGACTACACCTAGGCAGCAGCGTTTCTCGACTTCTTGGGACAATTCTGCACCTTATGACCCTCCTCTGCACAGTATAAACAGAGCTGTTCTGTTTTCCTGCGATTCCTTTCCACCCGTGTCAATTTTGACTGCCCAATTTGCATTGGCTCTGGCGGAAGTGACACGAGTGGAGGAGAGGCGTAGGAGACATATCTCACAGTGTTCTTACCCAGGGTCTGTTTATGATAGCGTAAACGCCGATCAACTGCTAAGGCGATTGCCTCATCGATAGATTTAGGTTCAGGGTGTCCCAACATCAAATCTGAGACTGCGTCTGACAACCCTGATAAAAAACAGTCTAACAATGCAAATGTCCCCCACCTAGTTGACACAGACCACTTCCTGAACTCAGCTGCGTAGACTTCTACCGGATCCTTGCCTTGACGCAAAGTTTTGAGCTTCCGCTCAGCAGTGGAGGCAATGTCCGGGTCATCATAAATTATGGCCATGGCCTTAAAAAAATTCCTCGACTGACGTCAAAGCCTCATGCCCTGCCTGAAGGCTATATGCCCATGTTTGAGAATCCCCTGACAGCAGGGTCTTAATAAATGTAATTCTCTGTGCCTCAGTTCCTGACAAGTTGGGTCTCAACTCAAAATACGACATTACTCGATTTTTAAAATTCTGAAAGTCAGATCTATGACCAGAAAACCTTTCGGGTACAGACATACGCAAGTCTGTAACTGGAGGGGATTGCACTGAATTCACAGCCGTCTGAAGGACCTGTATGGACCCAGACAAGGCAGTGATCTGGGTCTGATGACCGTCCAGCACTCTGATGAAATTCTCCACCAAGGTGGTGAGTGCATCAAGATGACTGTGGAGTGCGTCCATTTTGTTTTTCAGGTTTGCCGTTCTATAACATTTGGTGTCAGCACACAGAGACAATCTGATTATTGGTGATCTGCAGTATCACCAACAATACAGATATATACCCAATCATTGATGATCTGCAGAATCACCAATAATACAAGTATGACTAACCTCTGGACACCTGATAAAGTGTAAGTGTTTTGGTGCAACAGTAGGCTGTCTCCCGTGGGGCGGGAGATGCAGATAACAATGAGCATGGACCACCTGAGGAGCAGGCGGCCCTTGGCTGTGTGTGAACTATCTCCTAGGAAAGGGGATAGGGATAACCTGCGAGCCAGTGATTTCCTGCAATACTAGGAATCCGACTATACTGCAGCCAAAGGACTCCTAAGGGATAGAGCCCCTGACTGGACTGCAGAGAGGCCTCTATGAGGAACAGGAGGTCTCTGCAGCTACCTGACACTTGGCGGGGTAGTGTCACAGGTAGTACAGACAGACTGAACACTCAAGGTATGAGTGACAGCCAGCAGGGTCGGCCAGGCCAGGTCGGCAACACACGAGCAGATAAGGTACAGAGACAGAAGGCTGATTCGGTAACCAGGTACAGGCAGTGTTTGGCAACAGGTAGGCAGATATGAATAGGTACCGAATCATAAAGCAGGAGAGAGGTCGAAAGAGCAATTGGTCATAACAGATAAAGCAGAGGCCTAGTCTAGAGTGTGAGGTCCGTGGTCTCAACACCCAGGAACTGGTCTAAAGTATAACACAGCTCTGACACAGTATTCCTAAGCTTGGGTGTGAGGTCCTTGGTCACAACACCCTGGAACTGGTCTAAAATATAACACAGCTCTGACACAGTATTCCTAAGCTTGGGTGTGAGGTCCTTGGTCACAACACCCTGGAACTGGTCTAAAGTATAACACAGCAATGACACAGTATTCCTAAACTTGGGTGTGAGGTCCTTGGTCACAACACCCTGGAACTGGTCTAAAGTATAACACAGCAATGACACAGTATTCCTAAACTTGGGTGTGAGGTCCTTGGTCACAACACCCTGGAACTGGTCTAAAGTATAACACAGCAATGACACAGTATTCCTAAACTTGGGTGTGAGGTCCTTGGTCACAACACCCTGGAACTGGTCTAAAGTATAACACAGCAATGACACAGTATTCCTAAACTTGGGTGTGAGGTCCTTGGTCACAACACCCTGGAACTGGTCTAAAGTATAACACAGCAATGACACAGTATTCCTAAACTTGGGTGTGAGGTCCTTGGTCATAACACCCTGGAACTGGTCTAAAGTATAACACAGTAATGACACAAGCGTAATCTGGCTAAGTGTAAAGTGTAGTGTAAGTTTAGTGGTTCTAACACACTGTGGGATCTGACTATCGTCTGAGTGCTCACACGTATGTATTCGTAACGGCAGACAACCTGAGACTGAACAGCGAGATCTATATATAGTGCAGCGCTCCTCAGCGCCGCCAAAGCTACTCATCCAATGACAGTCTGCGCTGGGATCAGCTGACCAACCTGATCAGCTGATCCCTCTCCTCCTGGCATAAAGGTCCTGCCTCCCAGCGCGCGTGCACGTAGCTCTCCATCTGTGTGCACTAGAAGGCTCAGACAAACCAGACGCATGCTGCTGTGCGGAAGCCTCCGGTCTGAACGTGGAGACAGCCGCCCCGCCGCCAGACCGCGCGGCGGCATCTCCGCAATCCTTTCCAATCCCAAAATTTTATTTGCTTTAGCTGCAGTGGTTTGGCATTGAATACGATTATTTAACTTGTTGTCGATGAGTACTCCTAAGTCCTCCTACAATCCTGCGCAGTAAGCCGCGTACAACGTGGGCTTGATTGACAGCGACGGTTAGCACAGTCGCAGTGAGGACAACCTCGGGTCGCCTTCACACCATGTTCGGAGACCAGTACGGTGGTGCGGAGCGGTCGGCGTGGGACAGTCATCTGCAAGAGGCTGGAGAAAGCCCCAGGTGAGGAAATAAAAACTTGAGATGCTAGCATAATATTGCCCCTGTTTCACTCGCTAGTAAGGCCACATCTGGAATATGAAATTCAATTCTGGGCACCACATTACAGGAAAGATATTGCAGTTTTAGGGCAGGTGCAAAGACGATGAACAAAATTGATACGAGGGATGGAAGGAAAGGTTAGATAAACTGGGTTTATTTAGTCTAGAGAAAAGACGCCCTAGAGGGGATCTAATTAACATGTATAAATACATCAGAGAGCAAAATAAAAGCTTGGCGGATCAGCTTTTTGTCCCTAGACCTTCTCAAAGGACTAGAGGACATAATCTGCGCATGGAGGAAAAATGTTTTAGCCATTTATTTAGGAAAGCATACTTTACAGTAAGAGTGATTAAGATGTGGAATGCATTGCCACAGGAAGCAGTTATGGCAAATTCTATACCTGCATTTAAAGGGGGCTTAGATGCTTTCCTTGCATTGAAAGACATCCATGGCTACAATTACTAGGTAATGCCCAGTGATGTGGATCCAGGGATTTTATCTGGTTGCCATCTGGAGTCGGGAAGGAATTTTTTCCCTTTTGGGGCTAATTGGACCATGCCATGTAAGGGTTTTTTGCCTTCCTCTGGATCAACAGGGATATGTGAGGGAGCAGGCTGGTGTTGTACTTTTTTCTCTGCAGTGGCGTAGCTAAGGAGCTGTGGGCCCTAGTGCAAGTGTTACATGCCCCCCCCCCCCCCCCCCAAGCACTCCATATATAACAATGAATATGGCGCACCAACACCTGACAAGGAATACCACAGTGTCTGAGATGCAAGAAAGGGATGAGGAACAGTGTGTTAATGATCACTACTATTCCAAGCATCTATAGAAGTGATTATTACCAGCACAGGACCAACAGAGAGCTAATACTGTGATAGAGGGTGGACCCTACGGGGCCCCTCTGGCCCAAGGGCCCCAATGCGGTCGCTACCTCTGCACCCCCTATTGCTACGCCCCCGGTTCTCTGGTTGAACTCGATGGACGTATGTCTTTTTTCAGCCCAAATAACTATGTAACTATGTAAATAATTAGAGATGGCTCAAACCTCAGATTTTGGGTTCACAAACCGCGAATGCGAACTACGGCAAAAGCTCACGAACCGGCAAACTTGGCGATCCGCAATAGACTTCAATGGGCAAGCGAAAACTACAAACTGTAAAGATTGATCATGCAGTTCGTGGTCGTGACTAGAACCAGACTGGCAGATCCACGATCTCTGCATGGCAATCCTTTAGGTTAAACAAAACCAGAAGATCTCAATTGAAATATGGACATCTGTACTAGGGATGATCGGAATGAGCAAATTCCATTCCGACGGAAATCACGGATTCCGTCAGTGTTAAATTCCGTCGCTATGAAAATTCCGCCGGATTTGTATGAAATTCAGCGGAATTCCGGATTCCGTCGGAAAAAATTGAAAAAATCACTAAAGTGTCCTTGTTTATCCTATATGGTGGCCCATAGTCCCTAATTCCTCTCTCCCTCCTCCCGGAGGGAGGATGGTCTCATCTTCCAGGGAATTGTAGTATTTCAAAAGCCAGCTTACATACCGTGGCTTGGAATTGAACCCAGGCTGGGCTGGGAATTGAACCCAGGTCTCAGTGTGTGGTAGGTAACTCACTTAACCACTATACCCCCACCAACACTACATGCTGAAGCCAGCCTAGCATGTACCATTATTATCAATCCAAGAGAAAAATTAGGTTGCTTAAGGATTTGTAGCATGTCAAAAAACAACTCACATTGGCTGGGAATTGAACCCAGGCTGGGCTGGGAATTGAACCCAGGTCTCAGTGTGTGATAGGTAACTCACTTAACCACTATACCACCAACACTACATGCTGAAGCCAGTCTAGCATGTACCATTATGATCAATCCAAGAGAAAAATTATACAATGTGCAGTCCCTCCGATGCAGTAACAGGTATACACGGACTGCTGGTAAAATACAATGTGCAGTCACACAGATGCAGTGAAAGGTACTCAGTGCTGGTATAATACAATGTGCAGTCACTCAGATTCAGTGAAAGGTACTGACTGCTGCTGGTATAATATAATGTGCAGTCACACAGATGCAGTGAAAGGTATGCACTGACTGTGCTGGGCCTGGCACAGAATATCAATTAGCAAAGGCCAGCTGCGACAGAAAGGGCTGTATATGCAGTGTCAGTGGCACACATACAAAAAAAACACAGAACAAGAACATTAGCTCCCAGAAGAGCTTTTTTTGTGGTGCTTTTCAGCAACTTGTTAGGTGCAAGCTAATAAGACCTAACTAACGCTTTCCCTATCTCTGCAGCAAGCTCTCCTGCAAGTTCGCCGGCGAACTGTTCGGGCCATCTCTAGCTACAATTACTAGGCAATGACCAGTGGTGTTGATCCAGGGATTTTATCTGATTGCCATCTGGAGTCGGGAAGGATTTATTTCCCTTTTGGGGCTAATTGGACCATGCCTTGTAAGAGTTTTTTTGCCTTCCTCTGGATCAAGAGGGATATGTGAGGGAGCAGGATTGTGTTGTGCTTTGTCCTCTGGTTGAACCTGATGGATGTATGTCTTTTTTCAACCCAAATAACTATGTAATATATGTAAAAAAGTGTAGAAAACTTCAGACAAGAATCCATGGAAAGGGGGGTGGTGTGTGTGTGTGTGTGTGTGTGGGGGGGGGGGTTCACCTCTGCATGCAAGCTCTGTGTGCTGGGGGAATCAGTCTCTGACCTGAAGAAGACATGATTAGCAGTGTAGAAACATCCAGCTTGACACGTTGCTCACATGCAGTGATGACACCCCCATGGAGTCTTGTCTGAAGCCCTTCCCCCCCTCCAGGGGCTCTGCTGATGTTGCAGGAATAAGTAGCAGAAGTAGGGCCGGGCCGAGGCAGAGGCTGAAGAGGCTCCAGCCTCAGGGCGCAGTGTAGGAGGGGGCGCACAATTCATTCAGCTGTCATTCCCAATTGTGTTTGAAGCACAAAGAAATAAGAAAAGGGCATACATAGCAGTGACTGCAAGCCAGATAACTAGAGAATAGCAATTAGTGTGTGACGGCCGGGGTGGGAGGGATGAAGGGGCGCAATTTGCTGTCTCAGCCTTGGGTGCTGAAGGACCTTGTCCCGGCTCTGAGCAGAAGACATCAGCAACAGCTGATGACATGCACATCCAGATCCTCTTCATTTTGTGGATATGTGGAGGTAATATACAGTATATTAGTACTTGCAGATGGAGCCTTTAATAGCTTTCGGACATGAGTACTGCATTGCTGCTGCTACTACTACCTTTCTTTTTTGCAGATTTAGTTTTGTATAAAACAATACTTAACCCTTCTTATAAATATGTTATGTATTAGTATGTAATTGGAACCTACACTACTGATGAATCAATTTCATATGCCCTATATTCCGATTTTATTTTACCAAATTCTCACACTTGAACTGTAAAATAATAAAGAAAAACATAAGAAAGCTCATCAAACATTAACAGGTGTAGTACTTTTGTTTGACTAAGGTGTACATGGCATGTAATCAAAGGCTTGCACATAACAATACAGGAGCAATCATTTTCATAAATGTCTTTGTGGAAAACCAAAAACTCTGAATTTGTACAAAACAGGATACATGAAAGTGTAGATTCTACAAACACCAGGTTCCTTATTAAAAACTCTTTGATCCTCTTCTCCTTTGATATCCTGGGCCTGATAACGTATTCACTTTCAGGGGGTAAATATAGGTAGTTCAGAGAGAGTGTTTTTTGACACACAGACGGCACTTCTGTGCTGTAGATTTTATTAATTGGTAGTGAAAAGGAAAGGATTCCACACAGACAGAGTTTATTCCTGTAGGTTGTCTGTAATAAAACATATTAAAAATGAGGATAGATCTCATTCCTGTGCTCTTTTTTAAAATACTCATTCTTGCTTAAAGGACTAGCTACTGTAAAAACAAAACTGTAAAAATGAATGATAATACTAATCATGCAAATTTCCATTTGCCTTAAATTGCTTTTATTTTTAATTGTAAGCAATTAAGTGATACATCATATGTTATACTGTATATTACTTTACATTATGATTCAGTGTAATTTTTTTTATGCCATCTTTGGTTAAAATAGCTTAAAATAGCTCAAAATGAAAAGATAGTTATCTTATTCAAATTTCACAATAAACCACACGCTTGTTTCTGGTGGAAGCAGGAACTTTGAACACCCACTACCAGCAGAAACCTGGGTGCCGTGACCGTCATAGGTGTCATTATAAATTGCAGCTTAACTGTGACATTTGGGATCCTGGGACACCCGCTATTTATCGGACAACAGGGGCGCCAAAATTTCACAATACAACCAATTGGGGCAGATTGGCGGCGGAGTCAGCTAAGGTTAGACATGGGGGTGCTCTTAAAGATTAGACTGGGCAAAGGTTAAGGTTAGAGATGGCCCGAACCTCCAATTTTAGGTTCGGGATAGATGTCAAAGGTCCCGGAAAAAAGTTTTGTTTTCACACAAAGCAGTGTTTTGAGGACAGAAATCACATTCAATGCTAAATTGCTGGCCTACACTACTGCATGTCATCAATCAGAGAGTGTAATTCTCCCTCCTCCCTCTCTCCCCCGGAGGAGGAGGATTTTGTCTTCCAGGGATTTGTAGGATGTCAAAAGCACGCTCACATACATTGGCCAGGAATCAAACCCAGGTCAACCGCTTGGAGGGCAGCTATGCTCACCACTATACTACCAACACTACAGGCTGAAGTCAGCCTAGCTGGCCTGGGAAGGATGAAAAGCTAGGTGGCCATGCAACCATTCCTGCTAACCTAAAGCTTACTTTTGTCTTACAACACATTGGCTTAAGACTTTACCAAATCCAATGCTCCAATATGGAGAAGCTTCTCTGTTTGCTGTTTTTTTTTTTTTTTTGTTAAGTGTGGTGTCACAGTTCACTCATCTCTTCAACTACAAGAAAGGCCCAGGAGTAGTCTTATCTACCGTAATATCTATGTTACGGCAGGGCCCTTATTACACTTTCTCTTACAGGGCTATGGAAACCGTTTTGCCCATGCGATAAAGCGAGGTGCAAAAATGAAATCATGCCTCGCAGAGGTTTTGTTTCGATCCATCAACCTTTGGGTTATGGGCCCAGCACACTTCCGCTGCGCCACTCTGCAGTCTGCTTACATTTGTATACAATCTTCAAGTTTAAGAAGGGTACATTAGTTGAAATAGTTACACTACAATCTATGTTACAGCAAGGCCCTAATGACACTTTCTCTTAAGGGGCTATGGCCGCCATATATGGCCCCGATGATGGAGAAGGAGGATATTGATTAAGGGGCCCTGCATTGTAACAGATTTGTATTTGTCGCCCAGATTTGATACCATTATATGTTTGTACTTTCATGTAGATAAATGTGACCACTGAGGTGTTAAAAATAACATTTTTTATCTGTTATAAAATACTTGGTTAAATAAAGAATACATTAAAAAAAAGACAGCTCCAACCCTGGACACATTTAAATCAAAACTGAAAAGCCACTTGTTTAGTCTGGCATTTATGATCACATAACTTTTTTTCCCTTGTACATGTCACTATGTACTATTCTGAGACAAGCTTATGCGGTTTGGGTCCTACAGGAGAAAACCGCTTTACAAATGTTTCCTTGCTGTTGCAAGATCATGCACCTTTGACCTGCCTGTGACAGAGCACCGTATAAAATAAGTGACATACAGCTGGAAACATCAGACTTGAAGGACTTTGGAATTCTGGTTGATAACAAATAGGAATGGAGATAGGAGATTTTACCACTTATAAGAAAGAGATTGTTCATAGTGTGAGGGGAGAATAGTTAAAATGTAGAATATCTTAAAACAAGAAGTAGTTAAGGCAATCAAATTCTATATTCCCGTTCAAAAAATTGTTGATACTTTCTTCATTTAAAAGGGAATTCACGGGACCAGTGAACATTGGCGCCAGTTAAATAATGGCGCCTGCTTCTGCCCGATATTTGTTTAAAACAATATTTATCGTTTTAACGGCGCCCACCATCAAAACGATATTTATCGTTTTAAAACTTTTTTTTTTTATCCTGCCTGAACGATATTTATCGTTTTAAGCCCTGCTTTGCTGGCCCTTTGGAAAATGTCTGCCTGCCGAATTTAACGTTTAATAGCACAGCCCCCTTAAAAGATAGAAACACCAAATTGGCAGGGAATGTTAAGAAGAAAGTTGTGAACAAGAAGAAAAATTTTTTTTTCAAAAAGACCTTATAGTTTTTGAGAAAATTGATCTTGAATATTGTTCTGACCGTGGGAAAATTAAACGCCTGCCGACTTTAGCGGTTAATAGCAAAGCCCCTTTAACTACTTCCCGACCGCCGTATAGACAAATGGCGGCCGGGAAGCAGACGCCGCAAGGACCGCCGTATTGACAAAATGCGGCGGTCCTTGTTTGGGCATGGGCGGAGCGATCGCGTCATCCGTGACGCGATCCTCCGCCTCCGCCTGTCGCCGCTCACTCGCCGCAACATCCCGCCGGCCATACGGAAGCGCCGGCGGGATGTTAACCCGACGATCGCCGCATACAAAGTGTATAATACACTTTGTAATGTTTACAAAGTGTATTATACAGGCTACCTCCTGCCCTGGTGGTCCCAGTGTCCGAGGGACCACCAGGGCAGGCTGCAGCCACCCTAGTCTGCACCAAGCACACTGATTTTCTCCCCCCCCGCCCCAGATCGCCCACAGCACCCATCAGACCCCCCCCCTGCCCACCCCCCAGACCCCTGTTTGCACCCAATCACCCCCCTAATCACCCATCAATCACTCCCTGTCACTATCTGTCAATGCTATTTTTTTTTAATACCCCCCCCCCCTGCCCCCTGCTCCCTCCTGATCACCCCCCAACCCCCCAGTTTCTCCCCAGACCCCCCCCAGACCCCCCCCCCCCCCCCAATGTACTGTATGCATCTATCCCCCCTGATCACCTGTCAATCACCTGTCAATCACCTGTCAATCACCCGTCAATCACCCGTCAATCACCCGTCAATCACCCATCAATCACCCCCTGTCACTGCCACCCATCAATCAGCCCCTAACCTGCCCCTTGCGGGCAATCTGATCACCCCCCCACACCAATAGATCGCCCGCAGATCCGACATCAGATCACCTCCCAAATCCATTGTTTACATCTATTCTCTCCTCTAAACACCCACTAATTACCCATCAATCACCCATCAATCACCCCCTATCACCACCTGTCACTTTTACCTATCAGATCAGACCCTAATCTGCCCCTTGCGGGCACCCAATCACCCGCCCACACGCTCAGATTGCCCTCAGACCCCCCCTTATCAATTCACCAGTGCATTCATTACATCTGTTCTTCCCTGTAATAACCCACTGATCACCTGTCAATCACCTGCCAATCACCTATCACCCATCAATCACCCCCTGTCACCCCCTGTCACTGCCACCCATCAATCAGCCCCTAACCTGCCCCTTGCGGGCAATCTGATCACCCACCCACACCATTAGATCGCCCGCAAACCCGCCGTCAGATTACCTCCCAAATGTATTGTTTACATCTGTTATCTTCTCTAAACACCCACTAATTACCCATCAATCACCCCCTATCACTGTTACCTATCAGATCAGACCCTAATCTGCCCCTTGCGGGCACCCAATCACCCGCCTACACGCTCAGATTACCCTCAGACCCCCCCTTATCAATTCGCCAGGGCATTATTTACATCTATCCTTCCCTGTAATAACCCACTGATCACCTGTCAATCACCTGCCAATCACCTATCACCCATCAATCACCCCCTGTCACCCCCTGTCACTGCCACCCAACAATCAGCCCCTAACCTGCCCCTTGCGGGCAATCTGATTACCCACCCACACCAATCGATCGCCCGCAGATGCGACATCAGATCACCACCCAAGCGCAGCGTTTACTCTCCTCTAAACACCCACTAATTACCCATCAATCACCCATAAATCACCCCCTATCACCACCTGTCACTGTTACCCATCAGATCAGACCCTAATCTGCCCCTTGCGGGCACCCAATCACCCGCCTACTCGCTCAGATTACCCTCAGACCCCCCCTTATCAATTCGCCAGTGCAATATTTACATCTGTTCTCCCCTGTAATAACCCACTGATTACCTGTCAATCACCTATCAATCACCCATCAATCACCCCCTGTCACTGCCACCCATCAATCACCCCCTGTCACTGCCACCCATCAATCACCCCCTGTCACTGCCACCCATAAATCAGCCCCTAACCTGCCCCTTGCGGGCAATCTGATCACCCACCCACACCAATAGATCGCTCGCAGATCCGACGTCCGATCACCTCCCAAGTGCAGTGTTTACATCTGTTCTCTACCCTAAACACCCACTAATTACCCATCAATCACCCCCTGTCACTGCTACCTATCAGATTAGACCCCTATCTGCCCCTAGGGCACTCAATCACCCGCCCACACCCTCAGAATGCCCTCAGACCCCAGCCCTGATCACCTCGCCAGTGCATTGCTTGCATCTATTCCCCCCTCTAATCACACCTTGAGACACCCATCAATCACCTCCTGTCACCCCCTAGCACACCTACCCATCAGATCAGGCCCTAATTTGCCCCGTGTGGGCTCCTGATCACTCGGCCAAACCCTCAGATCCCCCTCAGACCCCCTTCCGATCACCTCCCCAGTGCATTGATTGCATCTATTTTCCCCTCTAACCACCCCCTGAGACACCCATCAATCACCTCCTGTCACCCCCCTAGCACTCCTATCCATCAGATCAGGCCCAATACAACCTGTCATCTAAAAGGCCACCCTGCTTATGACCGGTTCCACAAAATTCGCCCCCTCATAGACCACCTGTCATCAAAATTTGCAGATGCTTATACCCCTGAACAGTCATTTTGAGACATTTGGTTTCCAGACTACTCACGGTTTTGGGCCCGTAAAATGCCAGGGCGGTATAGGAACCCCACAAGTGACCCCATTTTAGAAAAAAAGACACCCCAAGGTATTCTGTTAGGTGTATGACGAGTTCATAGAAGATTTTATTTTTTGTCAAAAGTTAGCGGAAATTGATTTTTATTGTTTTTTTTCCACAAAGTGTCACTTTCCGCTAACTTTTGACAAAAAATAAAATCTTCTATGAACTCACCATACTCCTAACAGAATACCTTGGGGTGTCTTCTTTCTAAAATGGGGTCACTTGTGGGGTTCCTATACTGCCCTGGCATTTTAGGGGCCCTAAACCGCGAGGAGTAGTCTAGAAAACAAATGCCTCAAAATGACCTGTGAATAGGACGTTGGGCCCCTTAGCGCACCTAGGCTGCAAAAAAGTGTCACACATGTGGTACCGCCGTACTCAGGAAAAGTAGTATAATGTGTTTTGGGGTGTATTTTTACACATACCCATGCTGGGTGGGAGAAATTTCTATGTAAATGGACAATTGTGTGTAAAAAAATCAAACAATTGTCATTTACAGAGATATTTCTCCCACTTAGCATGGGTATGTGTAAAAATACACCCCAAAACGCATTATACTACTTCTCCTGAGTACGGCGGTACCACATGTGTGGCACTTTTTTACACCCTAAGTACGCTAAGGGGCCCAAAGTCCAATGAGTACCTTTAGGATTTCACAGGTCATTTTGCGACATTTGGTTTCAAGACTACTCCTCACGGTTTAGGGCCCCTAAAATGCCAGGGCAGTATAGGAACCCCACAAATGACCCCATTCTAGAAAGAAGACACCCCAAGGTATTCCGTACGGAGTATGGTGAGTTCATAGAAGATTTTATTTTTTGTCACAAGTTAGCGGAAAAAGACACTTTGTGAAAAAAAACTATTAAAATCAATTTCCGCTAACTTGTGACAAAAAAATAAAAACTTCTATGAACTCACCATACTCCTAACGGAATACCTTGGGGTGTCTTCTTTCTAAAATGGGGTCATTAGTGGGGTTCCTATACTGCCCTGGCATTTTAGGGGCCCTAAACCGCGAGGAGTAGTCTTGAAACAAAAATGACCTGTGAAATCCTAAAGGTACTCATTGGACTTTGGGCCCCTTAGTGCAGTTAGGGTGCAAAAAAGTGCCACACATGTGGTATCGCCGTACTCGGGAGAAGTAGTATAATGTGTTTTGGGGTGTATTTTTACACATACCCATGCTGGGTGGGAGAAATACCTCTGTAAATGACAATCTTTTGATTTTTTTACACACAATTGTCCATTTACAGAGGTATTTCTCCCACCCAGCATGGGTATGTGTAAAAATACACCCCAAAACACATTGTACTACTTCTCCCGAGTATGGTGATACCACATGTGTGGCACTTTTTTGCACCCTAACTGCGCTAAAGGGCCCAAAGTCCAATGAGTACCTTTAGGATTTTACAGGTCATTTTGAGAAATTTCGTTTCAAGACTACTCCTCACGGTTTAGGGCCCCTAAAATGCCAGAGCAGTATAGGAACCCCACAAATGACCCCATTTTAGAAAGAAGACACCCCAAGGTATTCCGTTAGTAGTATGGCGAGTTCATAGAAGATTTTATTTTTTGTCACAAGTTAGCGGAAATTGATTTTAATTGTGTTTTTTCACAAAGTGTCATTTTCCGCTAACTTTTGACAAAAAATAAAATCTTCTATGAACTCACCATACTCCTAACGGAATACCTTGGGGTGTCTTCTTTCTAAAATAGGGTCATTTGTGGGGTTCCTATACTGCCCTGGCATTTTAGGGGCCCTAAACCGTGAGGAGTAGTCTTGAAACGAAATTTCTCAAAATGACCTGTGAAATCCTAAAGGTACTCATTGAACTTTGGACCCTTTAGCGCAGTTAGGGTGCAAAAAAGTGCCACACATGTGGTATCGCCGTACTCAGGAGAAGTAGTATAATGTGTTTTGTGGTGTATTTTTACACATACCCATGCTGAGTGGGAGAAAGATCTCTGTAAATGGACAATTGTGTGTAAAAAAAATGAACAAATTGTCATTTACAGAGATATTTCTCCCACCCAGCATGGGTATGTGTAAAAATACACCCCAAAACACATTATACTACTTCTCCTGAGTACGGCAATACCACATGTGTGGCACTTTTTTGCAGCCTAACTGCGCTAAGGGGTCCAAAGTCCAATGAGCACCTTTAGGCTTTACAGGGGTGCTTACAATTTAGCACCCCCCAAAATGTCAGGACAGTAAACACACCCCACAAATGACCCATTTTGGAAAGTAGACCCTTCAAGGTATTCAGAGAGGGGCATTGTGAGTCCGTGGCAGATTTCATTTTTTTTTGTCGCAAGTTAGAAGAAATGGAAACTTTTTTTTTTTTTTTTTTTCTCACAAAGTGTCATTTTCCGCTTACTTGTGACAAAAAATAATATCTTCTATGAACTCACTATGCCTCTCAGTGAATACTTTGGGATGTCTTCTTTCCAAAATGGGGTCATTTGGGGGGTATTTATACTATCCTGGAATTCTAGCCCCTCATGAAACATGACAGGGGGTCAGAAAAGTCAGAGATGCTTGAAAATGGGAAAATTCACTTTTTGCACCATAGTTTGTAAACGCTATAACTTTTACCCAAACCAATAAATATACACTGAATGGGTTTTTTTTTATCAAAAACATGTTTGTCCACATTTTTCGCGCTGCATGTATACAGAAATTTTACTTTATTTGAAAAATGTCAGCACAGAAAGTTAAAAAAATCATTTTTTTGCCAAAATTCATGTCTTTTTTGATGAATATAATAAAAAGTAAAAATCGCAGGAGCAATCAAATAGCATCAAAAGAAAGCTTTATTAGTGACAAGAAAAGGAGCCAAAATTCATTTACGTGGTAGGTTGTATGAGCGAGCAATAAACCGTGAAAGCTGCAGTGGTCTGAATGGAAAAAAAGTGGCCGGTCCTTAAGGGGTAGAAAGCCCTAGGTCCTCAAGTGGTTAAATGCCAGAAACACCAAATGTGTAGGGAATGTTAAGAAGAACAGTGGGAACAAGAAGAAACAATTTTTTCTTCTTGAACAAGTGCGTCTATAGAGACGGTCAGAAGGAGAATATTCAAAATCGATTTTCTCAAAAACTATAAGGTCTTTTTGAAAAAAATGTTTTCCTCTTGTTCACAATTTTCTTCTTAACATTCCCTGCAAATTTGGTGTTTTTAGCTTTTAAGTGGGCTGTGCTATTAAATGTTAAAGTCGACGGGTAGACATTTTCCAAAGGCCAGAAAAGCAGGGCTTAAAATGATAAATATTGTTCAGGCAGGAGAAAAAAAAAAGTTTTAAAACGATAAATTTAATTCAAAAGGTCGGCACCATTTTTATCTATCGGCGCTGGGCGCCATTTTTCACTGACCTGGAATTCACAGCTATGACTGCTAGATGTAGAGAGATGATATCTTCACCCAGTCAGGGAGATTGTTTCGGAAATGTAATCCTCAACAACTTTGTAACTATATACAGAGACCTGTATTTCTCCTCTTTGTGAACCGTCCTTGTAAACACAGTTAACTTCTTCAAATTTTTGATGTAATCTTGGCTGCCCTCTATCCATGTCTCTGTTATTCCCACAATACTCATATGGGCAAAATCCAATTTACTTTTTCTCCTAGGAGATCATTTTTCATCTTCTGTTTAAAATTACGTTTGCACTCTGCAACTGAAAAGGTTCCAAAAAGTAGGTGAAAAAGTACGGTCAAAATTATTCTAAGTATTTTCTTGCTTGCTGGTAGTTTAAAAGTAGGGATGACGGAACCATTCACCTGGTGAATGGCTCTCTGGTCATTCGCCCAGGTCGCCTTAGCAGCAAACAGTATGCACTGTTCACGCCCCCCCCATACTTTCCCATAGGGCACCTTCTGAACTGGAACACCTTGGCCAGCACTGCCAGATGTCAGCAATTGTGATTCTTAGCAGCATCAGCCATCACCGCGGGTTTCCTTCATGAAGAACTAGGTCATCACTGCTGAACCTTTGCCTCCCTCTGCCCCATGTCTCCTTAGGGATGACAGATGATTGCCAAGTGCGACTAGTGGCGTTGTAGTATGGCAGCCTCGGCTCTTGGCTTTTGGACATTATCCTCCCCATCCTTCCAGAACCTGTATGAGCCAAAACCAATTCCGGGTACAACCCCTTTTGTACTTGGCAGTTGGAAAAACAAATTATTTTGATTTTGATTTTCTGACTCTTAACCATGAAGTCAGGTGGGACAGGATGGCCAATCTGACCTGATCACTACACGGGCCACTCCCCCCAAAAAAGGTCAGCTCCCGTCAGCCATTTTACAGTCTGCCTTTGTCAGTGTTGGGAGAACAGTTGCTGCCGATACAGGGACAGTGTTAGAGAGACTGTATTGCATATATTGTGCTGCATAGCCGCTCTGCTACTCCTGGTATAGAGGGACCGCTAAAAGTCCTTTTCAGGACTCCTGTGACTAGATAAACTGTATATTGTGCTGTGTAATTGTGTCTTAGTTCTTACGTGGTGTGCTCCTTGTAGGGCACTAGCTAGGGACACTCCATTAATCTTTTTAAGCACTTATCCTGGTTATCCTGATCACATAAGTCATTTTTTTACTGACATTGACCCTGCTGTGTGTTGAACTGACATTTTTGCATAATGGTGTGTGCTGTAGCAGTTATACAATGTGTGGCTGGTTGCATCACCGTTTTAGCCCGCTGTCACTGCATAAGTGTTTGATTGTCACTGACCCCCATACAGCATCACCTGGTTCCCTTTGTGTTATATCAGACGGCCATTTTGTGGTAAAAAAAAAAAATAATAATCAAAATTAATTTATTGTGTGCTACAAATATTTGTGCTCACTGTTTGTCACTGATTGTTAATTACTAGCATACATTACTACACTTTACTGTGTGTGTAACTGAATGGCTGTCTGATATGACACAAAGTACCACACTGCACAGTAAGGTTTGTTGTGACACAAGTAACGCACAGTTACTTATGTCCCAACAAACCTTACTGTGCAGTGCGGTACTTTGTGTCATATCAGACAGCCATTCAGTGAAGTGTCAGAGACATTTCTGACAAATACTCCTTGGCTGGTCTCTCACTCAAATAAACATGACAGGCAAAGGCAGGTCAAAACTCAAAGGTTTTATGCTGGGTACACACGTTGAGATTTCCCGCTCGATTTGCAGATCAACTCGATTATTTCAAACATACTCGATTGGATTTCGATCGTTCCTGCCGTCGATTTTACCTTCGAAATCCAATCGAGCATGTTTGAAATAATCGAATCGATCCGTTAGATCCCGCGAATCGAGCGGGAAATCTCAACGTGTGTACCCAGCATAAGGTTCGTGGTGGTTCGTTATCCCACAGCTGTGGCATATGTGATTTTCTGCTGAAGAAAGCTTTCAATTCCCAGAATGCTTGATTGCTTGATCTGCATGCCATTACAAGTAGTTTAAGAAATTAAATGTCATAAACTAAATTAAATGTAAAAACTTAGCCTGTTACACCAGGCCTCATGCCCATCTTGGCCACTGGGATAGCTATTCTGCAATCCACCTTCACCCCTAAGTATGTCATTTGTTTCTACTACAACTGGAGTGTGCCACATTGTGTGTGAGTGCTACTTGCCAGAAATAAAAAAATAATAATAATAATAATTGTCATTAATTAAATAAAATGTAAAAACTTGACCTGTTACACCAGGCCGGCAGGTCAACCAATCTCTGGCACTGCACAGTTTTGATACTAAGTGCCATCTGACCACAAACTTAGTGATTAGTCATCTTCAAAATACAGGCAGGGAAGGTAGATAACCTTAACTGCACAATGAGTAAACATGGTAGTGATGGTGGGGGAAGAAGACCTTACGGGGAAATAAAACTAATCCCTGATCCCTTTTACCAACAGTGTTCAGTGAGTTGGCCGCAATTGCCAAAGAGTAGAGACACACATTAAGCTGGTCCATTCAGTGTAGTGTGCATGCAGCCCTGGACATCTAAGGACAAGGGTATCCAGGGCCGGGCCGAGGCATAGGCTGGAGAGGCTCCAGCCTCAGGGCGCAGTGTAGGAGGGGGCGCACAATTCATTCAGCTGTCATTCCTAATTGTGTTTGAAGCAGAAAGAAATAAGAAGAGAGATACATGGAAGTGACTACAAGCCAGATAACTAGAGATTAAGGTGTTGGGGGCCCTGGGGTGCCTCTTAGTCTAATAGCAATCAGTGTGTGACGGCTGGGGTGGAGGGATGGAGGGGCGCACTTTGGTGTCTCAGCCTTGAGTGCTGGAGGACCTTGTCCCGGCTCTGAGGGTATCACAGACCTTTTAGTTCTTGATCTCATGTGGCTGTATGGTCGCATAAGTAGCTAGCATCGGGGAGTTCAGAACAAGCAAAAAAACACACACACAAAAAAAATGATGAAAGCAAAAGCACTGGTCTATTCATGTAGGTAAAATCAAACAAAAAACAAAGTCTTGTAAAAGTAATACCTTTTCATGGCTAACTGATAAAGTTAAATTATGCAAGCTTTCAAGAATCTTGTCCCCTTCTTCACGCATATTTCCAAATGTTAGCTGAAGTAAAACACTGATGCAGGTAAATAGTATACACGAAGATGACAGGTTGTTTACTATTATTATTAGTATATACTTGGTGTATACTATCTACCTGCATCAGTGTTTTACTTCAGCGAACATCTGGGAATATGCTCGAAGAAGGGAACTAGGGCCTTGATTCATCATTGTCTTTGAGATAACTTTTTCCAGTTTGTTAAATTACCGAATTCGAAGTTTATCGATTTCCAGTTGTATTCATCAAGGTTTTTCCGCATTCGGTGTGAATTCGATAACAATTCGGTAACCATTCGGTAACGTGTCGATATTACCATTTTACAGCGGTAATTTAACACAAGGCCATAAGATTCCCATGGAATTGTGGGTAAAAGGCAGTCCTTTGAACACTACGTAGCAACATTCTGAATAGGGCTTAACACCTGGACCAGGATTCTGGAAGTGGCTTGGGACAATCCCACAATTTGATAGGAGCCTTTTCTAAAAAAAATATAGTGCAGCTAGCAAATTAGTTAACCCTGGCACTGCCTGTGTTCTCTTACAAGATGATGTCCTGGTATAGCAAATAAATCCATTCTCTTGCAAATTGATATGGTTGTAGTCCTTATTCTTGCCCTTCTGTGCCTTTGAATCACTCTCAGCTGATACATAACCACTTCAAATGGCTCCATCTTCTCTGTCAGCAATGATCTGACAGGGATAACAACAGAGCAGTGAAGGAGATAACTAATCCTAAATGTAATGCTAAACCACGCCCACTTTCACGAATTGCACTTTCTTCCGTTTTAACGCATCACTAATGAATGATTAGCGAATTATTACCGAATGCTCGCTAACAGCTGTAGATAAATTTGATGAATCCTGAAATCAACTTAACAAATTCGGTATTTTACCAAACTGTCGTTAACCAATTCGATAAGTCTTGATGAATCGAGGCCTAGATCCCTAAAAGCTTGCATAATTTAACTTTATCAGTTAGCCACTAAAATGTATTACTTTTACCAGACTTTTGTTTATTCTACGTGCATCATTTGTTTGGCTATAACACAGTACAGAAACATTTTAGCTACTATGGTCTATTCATGCAAAGTTTGCAGAGGTTCTTTCTTCTAGGTCCAAAAGGTTACCAGCACCAGTCACCAAAGGGTGGACACACAAACTGGTCCATTCAGTTTAGTACACATGCAGCCCCGGACATCTAAGGGCAAGGGCATCACAGACCTGTTAGTGCTCGATCTCACATGGCTGCACGGTCGCGTAACTAGTTAGCATGGGGGAATATTGTTCATCAGTGGAGATTCAGTGCAGCTGGAGGGAAATGAAAGACAAGCGAAGTCACCTAGCACACAGCAGTCAGTATCACAGTATGTCATTTATTCCTACTAATTTTGCCATGTAGGCATTAAAGGAACGCTTTACGCTCTGCATAAATGACATAATTTTTGCAGAACATTTTGACACTGATCACCCTCTGCCATGCCCCTGTCTGAGTTTGGGTAGACTTTGTGTACTTTTATTTTTAAGAAATTGTGGCTGTAGAGATGCCCTGAAGGTTTCAGAAGTTCACCCAGCCATTAAAGTTAGTGGAGCTCATAGTAAATGATCAGTCGTGAATGTTCGTGGTAATGTTTGTGGTAACATTCGAGGACGTGTTTGCGAACATAAAATTGGAATGTTTGGCCATCACTTCTTAAAAGGCCTTTTATTTATAATGTGAAAATATCACCTAGGAGAAAACTTAGGAAAAGAAGTGAATTGGGTCGGACCCTCAGTCTTTTTTGAACATGGCAACTCAAATTCATCAGTTTTATTTGTAAGGCTTTTTGCATAAATTACTGTGCTTTTTATGGTTTTACCACTGTGTTTAACTTTTTTTTTGTAATACTTCATGGAATAAAGGTTTAGTCATGCTCTTACTTTTTATTCCCATTCCAGACCTGTTTTCAGCCACTATACTCTCAGATTCCCATTGACTTTGCACCTTTTTAATTATGCACTCTTCTCTCCCTGGTCCTTGTTTAAAATCCCAATTAAACTTCTTAACATTTTCTTTCCACCACAACTGCTCCCTTCCCATTTACATGCAGGCAATTCTTACTATGTAGTGTAATGCTGGGGGGTCATACTTTATGACCACCCACCACAACAAGGCTAAGTGCTGGATAATGGAAGAGGCTACACAGGCTACACAGGCTGCCCAGAGCAACTGCAGCTCTGGGCTTCCGATATCACTACAAATAAGATGCAATGGCAGCGCAGTGCGATGTTGCGCTGATCTTGCGATAGCAAACATTCAGACAGGTACAAGACAGGACTATAGATTGGAGCATAACTAGTAGCAACCACAGCTCACAGTCATGTCCACAGAAGCAGAGCAAGCAGGCTAACAACAGTCACCAGCAAGCATCCACATAGGCAAGACTACAGGAAAGAACGTAACTAATAGCACAACTATGCTAGCTAAGCACGGGTGATCACGATAAGCGCAACCTACCGAAACATGCTAAACACTGACTAGCTAAACACAGGATATCAACAGTTCGAGTACCTATATATCAGCGGCACTGATATATCACTGTAGCCCGAATACAAGGAAAATAACAAACGCTGACTAGAATATATGTATATTGGCGATAAACCAATATATAACATATGCCAGGGAGACTAGCTAGATCTGGAGCAATACAGCAAACTAAGCTAGGCAATACAAACAATACAAAATCTCTGCACTAGAAAGGAGTACGTATATACGTCCCCGTGGGACATATATAATCGTAGCTCCACAAGATAACTGAGCTAGAAAGTAGCAAGACAAGGAAATATTATTCACAGTAACAAAGGACCCAGTAACAGCTTAGAGAGAGCTAAAACTATGACGGGCAAGGTCTAAAAGGGGAGGCAGACTTTTATGCTGGCATCAGCCAATGGATGCAAGCATGCAAATCTCCACACAGCTGAATGGTAATCATTCAATCCAGAGCTGGCTTGATTACCATTTGCTAGCTGAAAGACTATCATAACAAATGCATGCAGTACTATGCAACAACATGCATGCAGGAAATCCAGGGCTGTCTGGCTGCAGCTCAGCTGTAGTAAGCTATTGGTGGAAAGATGACAGCATTCTGAGCTGCCCAGAACTGCAGAGCAATTGCAAATGACAATGTGACTCATTGCGAATGCACAACCGAATGCAAACAGATAAGCCAGAACTGTCCATTTGCAGCTCCACCGCAATGGACAGAACACGCCACAGGAGGAATCCTTACATGTAGCCTTCAAAATACAACAAAATTGACACAGCAACCATGAACTCAGATACTTCCTTCCTACACTAACTTTGTGGCCAGGTTTTTACCTGTCTAAGCTCCATCTGCCTTTCAGGTTAAGCATGTGGCCCTGGCAGTCTTTTTCAAAACATCACCTTAAAAGGATACCTTAGCGCAAAAACAATCTAAAAATGGGGGAGGGGGGAAGCAGGCATGTTGTGTAGTGGGCTCCCCTCATGCTCACCACTTCCCCATTTCTCCTCTGTTCCCCTCCATTACAGCATCCTCGATGGACGTATGTCTTTTTTTAACCCAAATAACTATGTAGCTTTGTAACAATCCCCGAACTTACTTCCTGGTCGGGGTGGTCACAGCTGACTGTGCAGACACTGTCTGGCGATGCATGTCCGCAACCAGGAGCACTCTGCGCAGATGCACTCCTGCTTGTGCCAGCAAGGACGCGCTTTGCCGAGCAGTGCCTGTGCAGTCAGCCGTGACCATCCCGACCAGGAAGTAAGTTTGGGGGATCAGTACGCTGTAGCAGAAGGAGAGGGAGAACGGGGGTAGCGGTGGGTATGAGGGGAGCCCACTACACATGCCTGCACCCCTTGTTTTTAAATAGTTTTGTTCTGAGGTATCCTTTAAAATGAAACTCTACCATTTGGGGTCTGTACTGGAAAACAATAGGAGCAAATTAGCTCTGTAATGGATGTAATTTTTCACAAAATGGCCATATGCAGTTAACTTTTTCTCCTGAGTTTTCTCCTAGGAGATCATTTTCATATTCTCTTTAAAATAACTTTTAAGCATTTTAATATTGAAAATGTACCTAAAAGTAGGTGAACAAGAACTATCAAAATTATTTTGAGTATTTTCTTGCTTGCTAGGTGGCTTAAAAGGCATTTTATGAAGGTGTAAAAATATCACCAAGGAGAAAACTCAAGAGAAAAAATGAATTGCATATAGACTAATGAATTCATATATTAATGCTTAAAACCTGGGCTCAGTCATCAGTAGAAACGGTTTTTCTTAGAAATAAAGGAGATCCTTCTTTAAAGATTTATTTATTTGCATAATTTCTTTTGTAGATAGTGCATTACGTATTTTGTATCAACAAATGCAATTTTTAGTCTCATATTTGTAGTTTGTGTGATATATACATTTCTGTATAGAGAATACACAAGATGTTTATCTTTACTTTAGTCCCCTTTGAGGTGGTTTTTTATAGGTTGAATGATTCCATCAAATATTTATGATTTTTTTTTCATCATGTGTGTCAATTGGTGACACAGAAAACATGTAAACAGGATAAGAAAAACATGATCTTCAACTTGGCTGGATCCTTCCCTTAAAGTGTTCAATATTTTAGCATCTTGTTAAAAAAAGAAAAAAAAGTTTGCTATTGTTACCTCGTTTATGCTCTTATACAAACTCATATATTTGTAAGTTTTTTAGTTGTTGTTTGTAATCAACATATAACATATATTGAAAAGCAATAATGTGCCTAGTTATATTAAATGTATGCTATATAAAATAAAAAAAATGCTGTTGCATTACCTGAAATAGCAAGGTGGTAAGTCATGAGCATTCTTCCCATGCAGCACTAGAGATGTAGGTTTGAATTCTAGCCAGAACACTATCTGCATGGAGTTTATGTGCTCTCCCCATATTTGCATGAATGTATCCTAAATTGTGTTGGTACTAGTTCCTTCCCTCTAAAACTGACCCAAGACTGTGGAAGGGGCATTAGGAAACAGACTCCCCCAAGGGACAGTTAATGACAGTACTTGTCCAATATACTGTACACAATGCATGCAATGGAAACAATCAGTGCAGAGTAAATGCATAATAATAGTATTTGGGCTATGGGGCCCACTTTAAAGTTGAGGTGGGGAGGCAGTGTGTAAATGATGATCTAAGAGTCAAAAGTTGGAATGAGTATGTGCTCCTAGGGGACAGAATGTAGTATCAACAGGCTTTCTGGTTGGTTGGTTGGTTGGTTGGTTGGTTGGTTGGTTGGTTGGTTGGTTGGTGCATACATACATGCACACATGATTCACCACTGGAAGCAAGCTAGCAAACTGATTAATTTAATGATTCAACTTTGGAAAAAGAATTTGTAGGGATGAGGGAATCTTCCGGAAACTGATTTGTGAAATTGTTTGCATAATCTGTAGGCAAATGAGTGAGAGACTTCTTTGCAAAAATATGTGCATGTGGTACAATGAATTACATGAAAACTTCATAACTTTGGCCAACAGTACTTTCTTATGCCCATTGATGTTTGTTTGTCCCTTTAAGAGGGAGGGTTTTAGCAGTGTTAGCCTGTTTGAGTTAAAGGGAAGAGGAAAATTCAGTTTACCCCAGCTGAAACATTATTCAGTCTATCAGCTGATTTCAAAATGTGGCCTATGGCTACAGTCTGCATTAAAGCCCCCATATTTGAACCACTTTGCCGCCTATGTACAGTATATGTACGCCCCTTTAAACTTCATTTCCGTGCCTGGGCAGTAGATATAGGCACCCCTGCCACCGCCACTGTCCGCGCTCTCACTCGCTTGTGCGCGCACCCCCGTGCATGATGCTGCCCGATCGCCAGGAGATCAATGAATGGGAATGCAGCTCATTTATCTAAGTCCCTGCAGCAATGAGCGGCTGCTTCTATAAGAAGCTGCGCAATCATTCTAAAAAAAAAAAAAGAAAAAGTTAACCATCCTCACTACACTTCCTGTAAGAGTACATACTACGCTTACAGGACACATTCACAAAAAATTACTGTGGCCATCTTGTGACCAAATAGTAAAACTATTAAAAGCATTTTTTTATATACAAATACATATTTTTACATTTTAAATTAACTCATTACCTCCCACACTCCCGAATTGTTACCATTTATTTTTTATTTATTTTTTGTAAAAAAAATAAATACATGGAATGCAGTTCTGGGCACCACATTACAAAAAAGATATTGCAGTTTTAGAGCAGGTACAGAGACGAGCTACAAAATTGATACGTGGGATGGAAGGTCTCGCTTACCAAGAAAGGTTAGATAAACTGGGTTTATTTAGTCTAGAGAAAAGACGCCTTAGAGGAGATCTAATTAACATGTATAAATACATCAGAGGGCAATATAATAGCTTGGCAGATGAACTTTTTGTCCCTAGGCCTTCTCAAAGGACTAGAGGACATGAGATGCGCATGGAGGAAAAACGTTTTAGCCATTTATTTAGGAAAGGGTTCTTTACAGTAAGAGTGATTAAGATGTGGAATGCATTGCCACAGGAAGTCATTATGGCAAACTCTATACCTGCATTTAAAGGGGGCTTAGATGCTTTCCTTGCGTTGAAAGACATCCATGGCTACAATTACTAGGTTATGCCTAATGATGTTGATCCAGGGATTTTATCTGATTGCTATCTGGAGTCAGGAAGGAATTTTTCCCTTTTGGGGCTAATTGGACCATGCCTTGTGGGGGTTTTTTCGCCTTCCTCTGGATCAACATGGGTATGTGGGGGACGGGCTGCAGATGTACTTTGTACTGGTTGAACTCGATGGACGTATGTCTTTTTTCAACCAAAATAACTATGTAACTATGTAACATAAATAGTTACCTTAGGGACTGAATTCTTTAAATACGTAAGTCAAGAGGGTATATCACTGTTACTTTATAAACTATGGGCTTGTAATTAGGGATGGACGCAAAACTGAAAAAATGCACCTTTATTTCCAAATAAAATATTGGTGCCAGACATTGTGATAGGGACATAATTTAAATGGTGTAATAACCAGTACAAATGTGCAAATAAATTCTGTGGATTTTAATTACGGTAGCATGCATTATTTAAAAACTATAATGGCCTAAAAATGAAAAATAATGATTTTCTTTCTGAATTTTTTCTTATGTTCTCATTAAAACACATTTAGAATAAAATAATTCTTGGCATAATGTCCCACCCAAAGAAAGTCTAATTGGTGGGGAAAACAGGATATAGTTCATTTCAGCACGGTGACGTAATGGTTAGCATGCTCGCCTTGCACTGGGTCCGCAGTTCAATTCTCAGCCAGGGCACTATCTGCACAGAGTTTGTATGCCCCCCCTCCCCGTGTCTGCGTAGGTTTTGTCCAGGTACTCTGGTTTCCTCCAACATCTCAAAAACACACCGATAAGTTAATTGGCTTCCCCCTAAAAAACTTGGCCCTAGATTACGATACATACACTACACGATACATACATAGACATATGACTAAGGTAGGGATTATATTGTGATCTGCACTGAGGGTCAGTTAGTGAGTGACAAGACTTTATACCCTGTACAGCGCTGCGGAAGATCATGGTGCTATATCAATACTAAATAATATTAATTTAATTGTGATATGTAATGATAAAGTTATAGGCAAATGAATGGAAGGAGCGCTGAAAGGTGAAAATTGCTCTGGTGCTCAAGGGGAAAAAACCCTCAGTTGTGAAGTGGTTAAAGGGAACCTTAACTGAGTGGAAAAAAAAAGTTTGCTTATTTTCCTTTTAAAATAATACCAGTGTAACGATTGTGTAATTACTTCCGTGGTCAGCGCACAGGATGCGCGCTGACACTGCGGAAATCCTCCACAAGCGTATAATCTGAGAGAACCCAGCAATGGTGCTATGCACCTGTAGAGGGGAATTCCTGCCGGCAGATGGAGCTGTGGGGAACAGAGGAACAACCCCTCTGTACTGCCACATATGCCAGATAGGAATTGTACGAAGGGAAGCAATGCAGGGCAAGATAGCCCTTAAAGAGAGAGAGCACAGAGACAGGATGTATGTGTCCACCAATCTAGTCGCCACCCAGCAACGCGAACACACAAAAGTGGAAACCAACTGAGAACGCAATCGCAAGAGATGACAATTGCTAACAGCGAAACAAGACTGAGTAAGCACAGAGAAGTAATGTATGTATGTCCACCAATCTAGTCACCACCCAGCGACGGCCGGACACACAACAGCAGAAACCAAGTGAGAACGCAATCGCAAGAGATGACGATTGCCGACAGGGAAACAAGACTGAATAAGCACAGAGATAGAATGTATGTGTGTCCACCAATCCAGTCGCCACCCAGCGACGGTGAACACACAACAACGGAAACGAAGTGGGAACGCAATCGCAAGAGTGGTGATTGCCAATAGAGACACAAGACTGGATTAGACAGAGCACAAGTGTAACAGGAAAGACATAACAATAACAATGATCAGAACGTCAAGGAAAATAACAAACGCTAGCTAAACGCGAACACCGCACTCATTCGCAACAGCGAACGCGTTTAAGCACGATCACCGCGCGTTAGGCGCCCAGTGATAAGCATGCCACCCTAACTAACCAATGAAACACAAACACGAAATAGAGAACGCGAACACTTGCTAAACGGTTACCTCACCGAGCCTACAGCAAGCGTTCGTACCAGACAAGACAGACAGATGGGACTACCAGTAGCAACCGCTGCTCTGGCTAGCACCCCTAAGGCAGAACACAGAAGGAACCAATGCTGCTACCGCTAGAGCGGATGCGATCCAGACAGACAACAGATGGGGCTACCAGTAGCAACCGCTGCTCTGGTTAGCACCCCCAAGGTAGAATATAGAAGGAAGCACAGCCACTACCACTAGGGCGAATGCAATCCAAACAGATGGAGCAGCCAGTAGCAACCACAGCGCTGGCCTACACTCCCAGACAGACCGAACGATTTCTTGTCGACCACCGCTGGCGACAAGACAATCGAGACAGAGAGACAGAACACGGCAATACAGATAATACAACCTGACTGCACTAGAAAGGATGCCTAGTGCAGTCCCAAGAATTACTCTAAGATAATCTTTAGCAAACAATAGCAAGGCTGACACTCCCGGTGTTAGCAGGAACAAACCATCATGACCAGCAAAGGATCCTGGGAGAACATGGTATTTATACTGCAAGCCTTCAAAGGAGGCAGCTAGGCAATTTGAATGACAAGTGTATGCAAATTCATCAGTAGCAGAGCAAGTCTGAAACTTGCAAAGTAAAGACAGGTCTCTTTTCCAGAGACCTGAAGCCCTCAGACTTAAGGAATGGTCTAACAGCTGTCTGTCTGTGCAGACAGTTGCCTGACTCTCCTGCCGATCCTGTTTCTCTAATACTTTTAGCCACAGCCCCTCAACAAGCATGCAGATCAGGTGCTCTGACTGAAGTCAGACTGGAGTAGCTACATGCTTGTTTCAGGTGTGTGATTCAGCCACTACTGCAGCCAGGACTGACAAGCAACTGGTATTGTTTAAAGAGAACCCGAGGTGGGGTTCTGACAATGCTATCTGCACACAGAGGCTGGGTCTGCCTATACAGCCCAGCCTCTATTGCTATATATATCCCCCCTGAGTTTCCCCCTGTGCTCTGCTTGCCCCATAAATCACAGCCACGCTGTGCGGGCTGTGTTTACCTATGTACTGTCAGTCTCGCCGCTCCTCCCACCTCTTGCATAGCTCCAGTCCCTGTCCGCATCTCTTCCCTCCAATCAGCGGGGAGGGAAGAGATGTGGGCGGGGAACGAAGCTATGCAGGAAGCGAGGGGAGCGCCGAGACTGACAGTACATAGGTAAACACAGCCCGCTGCGACACACTGTGTGTCGACAGCGCGGCTGTGATTTATGGGGGATAGCAGAGCACAGGGGAGGCTTGGGGGGATCTGGATAGCAACAGCGGCTGGGCAGTATAGGCAGACCCAGCCTCTGTATACGGATAGCATTGTCAGAACCCCACATCGGGTTCTCTTTAAAAGGAAAAATCCATATCCCTTTCAATTAAGAGGTACAGAGTACCCAGCAAGCTCATGGTGAACCAGAACTCCTAGGAGTGTGTAAGGGGCTACAATGGACCAAAAAGTCCTCTTACTAAAGTGCTATGGAAAACAAAAGTTTGCTTTCTCAAAAAACAGAAAGTATTTGCAATAATTCAGGTTGGAGTGAGCTCCGAGATGTCTCCCAGTGCATGACTGCTGAATATATGCAAATTTTCCATTGCATATGCTCCTCTTGAATGTCCCGCGCCGTCTCCTGCTGCGTCATCAGTGCAGGGCTACGGGAAGATGGCCGCCGAAGCCCGCACTGGAGACAAAAATAGACGGCAAGATGGCCGCCGACGCCATCTTGCCGTCTATTTTTGTCTCCAGTGCGGGCTTCGGTGGCCATCTTCCCGTAGCCCTGCACTGATGACGCAGCAGGAGACGGCGCGGGACATTCAAGAGGAGCTGCGGAGGCTGCCTGGGATTCGGAAGAGAGGTTTCATCTGCAGGTAAGTGAATGGTTTTTTTTTCTTTTACAGGTGCACCGGCCCGGCCACCCACCGCTGCTGCCCACCTACCCACCGCTGCTGCCCACCACCTACCCACCACTGCTGCCCACCTACCCACCAGGCTACCCACCGCTGCTGCCCACCTACCCACCACTGCTGCCCACCTACCCACCAGGCTACCCACCGCTGCTGCCCACCTACCCACCGCTGCTGCCCACCTACCCACCACTGCTGCCCACCTACCCACCAGGCTACCCAGCAGGCTACCCACCGCTGCTGCCCACCTGCCCACTGCTGCTGCCCACCTGCCCACACTGCTAGCAGGCTACCCACCACTGCTGCCCACCTACCCACCGCTGCTGCCCACCTACCCACCACTGCTGCCCACCTACCCACCAGGCTACCCAGCAGGCTACCCACCGCTGCTGCCCACCTACCCACCACTGCTGCCCACCTACCCACCACTGCTGCCCACCTACCCACCACTGCTGCCCACCTACCCACCAGGCTACCCAGCAGGCTACCCACCGCTGCTGCCCACCTGCCCACCGCTGCTGCCCACCTGCCCACCACTGCTGCCCACCTACCCACCACTGCTGCCCACCTACCCACCGCTGCTGCCCACCTACCCACCACTGCTGCCCACCTACCCACCGCTGCTGCCCACCACCTACCCACCACTGCTGCCCACCTACCCACCAGGCTACCCACCGCTGCTGCCCACCTACCCACCGCTGCTGCCCACCTACCCACCACTGCTGCCCACCTACCCACCAGGCTACCCACCGCTGCTGCCCACCTACCCACCGCTGCTGCCCACCTTCCCACCACTGCTGCCCACCTACCCACCAGGCTACCCAGCAGGCTACCCACCGCTGCTGCCCACCTGCCCACCACTGCTAGCAGGCTACCCACCACTGCTGCCCACCTACCCACCACTGCTGCCCACCTACCCACCACTGCTGCCCACCTACCCAGCAGGCTACCCACCACTGCTGCCCACCTACCCACCACTGCTGCCCACCTACCCACCACTGCTGCCCACCTACCCACCAGGCTACCCAGCAGGCTACCCACCACTGCTGCCCACCTACCCACCACTGCTGCCCACCTACCCACCAGGCTACCCAGCAGGCTGCCCATCTACCCACCACTGCTGCCTACCTACCCACCAGGCTACCCAGCAGGCTACCCACCACTGCTGCCCACCTACCCACCACTGCTGCCCACCTACCCACCACTGCTGCCCACCTATCCACCACTGCTGCCCACCTACCCACCGCTGCTGCCCACCTACCCACCACTGCTACCCAGCAGGCTGCCCACCTACCCACCACTGCTGCCCCCCTACCCACCAGGCTACCCACCATGCTACCCACCTACCCACCACTGCTGCCCACCTACCCACCAGGCTACTCAGCAGGCTGCCCACCTACCCACCACTGCTGCCCCCTACCCACCACTGCTACCCAGCAGGCTGCCCACCTACCCACTAGGCAATCAGGCTGCTCACCCTTAACCACCTACCCACCAGGCTATCAGCTTGCCAACACTCAAATCTGCTACCGATATTGTGTATTTTGTGGTCAGATCTGCTACCGACATTGTGTATTTTGTGGTCAGATTAACTGCCGACATTGTGTATTTTGTGGTCAGTTTAACTACCGTCATTGTGTATTTTGTGGTCAGTTTAACTACCGTCATTGTGTATTTTGTGGTCAGTTTAACTACCGATATTGTGTATTTTGTGGTGAAATCTGGTGCTGACATTGTGTATGTTCTGGTCAAATCTACCGCAAGATTGAATGATTTTTTTCTGGTCAAATCTGCTGACATGATTGAATGTATTTTCTTGTGAAATCTGCTCACATAACGTGTAATGTCTGGTGAAATGTTCTCGCATTACGTGTATTTTATGTTGAAAGCTTCTGACATTTTGTGTATTTTCTGGAGAAAAGCTGCGCAATGATGTGAATTTTCTGGAGAAAGGTTGACTAAAACTCGGGTGCACTTTTAAATTAGCTCCGCCCCATCCGGTCATAGCCACGCCCATTTTTTCACCGCGGCGCGCTTCGCGCGCCGCAGGTGGTGGACCGTGGGTGGGGGGTGTCTTTCAATACCTAGCACCGGGTGTCAAATGCCCTAGGTACGCCACTGGTATCAAGTATTATTTATATGCAGCCTAGAGGATAAGTCCAAAATATATTTAATATTGTAAAACATACTAGGCTAGTTCTGCAAGATACTGCATCTAAATCTCAGTTAGTAGAGAAATAAGGAATACCTTTGTTGACATATCAGCCTTCAATACATAATTTCTCTAACTTTGCGTATTTATTAGCATTAGTAACAATCCAAAGTCCAAAGTATGGTCATAATCTAGCCATAATATTCTAAGCACAGCATAAGAAATATCCAAGCAGTGTGTAGTAACTCAGTAGTACGTAGGGGTTTAAAGGAGACAAATAGGTTGGAAGAAAGAAAAAGTGAAAAGCAAAGAGGGTCTCTCCAAGGATCATAATGCATACCAGGCAGGCTTATATAATGAGTCAGTTAAGGCGAGTGCAAAGGCCCAAAAAAAGTCTGATACTTACCTATAGACAGGGAAGGCTCTGGATCCTATAGAGCCTTACCTGTCTTCTCTTGCTCCCGTCGTTCCAGTGTTGTCTCCACCATTGTGTGTAACTCGACCAATTGTGCGAATATTTCAGAAGTACTCGTGTCACTGAGTGCTTTCAAAGACAGGCAGCTCCGTACTGCGCATGTGTGAGCGTGCTTTCGTGCACACTTTCTCATAAACAGTATAGAGCCACCTGTCTTCTGAGGCACTCAGGTACATAAGTGCTTCTGACGCCACATGAGGTGACAAATTAAACGGGGGTGGTTGTGCTGGAATGAGGGGTACAAGAGAGGACAGGAAAGGCTCTATAGAATCCAGAGCCTTTCCTGTCCATAGATAAGTATCTATCTTTTTTGGGGGCCTTTACACTTACTTTAACGTGTGATATCCCCCATGAGGCCCTTAAACTCCACCCACACAGATGAAATCAAGACATATGGTAAGTATTTATTTTATCTAAGGAAGTCAGAATGATCTCCTCCATGTCAGTTATCCTATCCACTCGCTACAATCACTGGGCTATGGTTCTCCTCCATGTCAGCTATCCTATCCACTCTCTGCAATCACTGGGCTATGGTTCTCCTCCATGTCAGCTATCCTATCCACTCTCTGCAACCACTGGGCTATGGTTCTCCTCGTCAGCTATCCTATCCACTCTCTGCAACCACTGGGCTATGGTTGGGGCTTTCAGGAAAGAATTGGAAGTGGCCTTAAACTGGGTCGCATCTAGAGATGCCTCATTGAGGTGAAAGGGTCTAGTATGGAACATTCTGCATGCAAACAGTTTTTGAAAGCTAACATCCTCCATTCTGTTAATTTTGGTGCATCTGTTTTAAATGCAAGTTATGTACCCTGCCTATGATTGAGGCTCTATGCTGCTAGTCCCAATGTAGACAGAGCAATAGTCTTTGGATCAAGCCAGGGGAGTTTTTCAAGCTGTATTGGAGAAAAAGCCCACACAGTTGACATCCACTCAGTTGACACAGCAATACCATGCAAGTGCGCTCCATTCCATTAAACTGTTTTAAATGGATGACCTGATGGGATGCTTGAAAAAGTAGAAAACCCTTTCCTCCCAAATCTCTGAATAGATTGGAAGAATGTTTTTGGAATCGATAAGGAGATGACCTGGCTGACATATACAAATCTTGGAAGGACATTCATTTTAATTGATGCCAGCCACCCAAACCATGAAATATGAGGTTTATTGCCCCATTTCTTCATATCCTTGATAATGGATGCAACAAGTGGAGGAAAATTCAATTTAAAAAAGTCAGGCAGGTTTGGCAGACAGGGAGATGCCCAGGTCTTGGATATGGGTTGAAGCCTATTTGAAGGGGAAGGAGACTTGAAGTATGGAGACTGTCTCAGGGGTCAGTGACACATTAAGAGCGTGTGATTTACTGAAGTTTATTTTATAATTAGATAATGTCCAAACTTCTTGATTGCAGGCATGAGAATCGGCAAAAGCTGAAGCCTTATGTTCAGACCCATTTATCAGAATTGAAATAATTGAAGGATTGTTCCTTACCATGCACAGGAATAATTCCAGAAAGTTTATAAACATCATCAGGGAAAGGGGGCAACCCTGCTGAGTCCCATTAGTCAGATCAAAAGAGCTGGACAGGAGGCCATTAACCTTTACTTTAGCAGATGAATTGGCGTAAAGTAAGAATATCCAGTTCATCATTTGATCTCCTAGGCCTGGTGTTTGAAGGGTAAGTCTCAGGAAAGCCCAAGCTATATTATCAATGGCATTCTTGACATCAGTGGGGAGAGGAAAAACTCCTCCACTGATTTCTGAGAAAGCCATGACTGAATGCCAATGGCTGTTATAGTACCATCACATGCCTCCCTACCTGGCATAAACCCCTTCAGTTTCACGCCAGATTCCAAAAACTAATGATTATTTGGTCCTCCCCACCTCCCAAAGTTGGCTTTAAGGCGTGCACACATGCACTATTAGTATTGTCTGCAAGGATTGTGACTCATTGTCTTGAGTGACAGTTCTGCACTGAGCACTGTTGCTATAAAGGTGGGAAGGGGATGACAGCAGCACACAATGTAAAGGCTTTAATAAGGAGGGGTAATTGGAGAGTAATGGGCAAACACTATATACATGCACAGTAGTACTAAAAAATAGTGTCCTGTGTGAACAGAGTTTCACTGGACAATCTATTACATGTAGAATAATATGGTGACCCCAATTTTCTGTTACCCCCATGATGCATCAGCAAGAGACCTGAAGTCCTGTCTCATCTAATCTGAGTCCATTACTTTCCCTTCTTATCCCTTCTTGCAGGCATCTTTTCATTACATGAAGGCAGGTGCTCTTTTTATTCTTTAACTTTAAAGGGCAGCAAATATAAAATCCAACTAAACCAAGCCAAAAATCCTTTTTTTTTTTAAATAATCATAGAAAAAAAAAAATCATCCATTATCATGCTCTTTTTAGCTTCATAAATGAATGCACACAAAAATGATCGGTTTACAAAATAGCCGGTGTTTATAACATGGTAGAGTGCAGAGGGTTAACTTTACTTGCAACAAAAAAAGTTCCATTACATAAAACATAAATTGTAACAGCAACTTAAAAATGCAAAATTAACGTAGACATCATCATTATCCTCAAAAAAGAAAAAGGTTAAGGTTTTCTTTCAGAAATGAGGATGGTGAAGGTTGCCAAGGCTGCAAGGCTTGATAGCAGATACTAGGCCTGTGTTCTGGGGATGTACACTTAATAGGGACAACTGGTAAAATGGGTGTGAGATGTTGCAGGTCGTAGATATAGGTAATTTAAAAGATATTTTACTATCCCCGATTCCTGACAGTAGAATATCAGCAATTATACTAATAGTCTACTATCTCCCTCTGTAACATAATCCTTACACTAACCTTCCCCTACTAATGTAAAACTAAACTCTTCCCCAGGGCCGGTTCTGGACTTTTTATCGCCTGAAGCTATGCACTCACCTAAAGGATTATTAGGGGTACCTTTTCAATTTCTTATTAATGCAGTTATCTAATCAACCAATCACATGGCATTTGCTTCAATGCATTTAGGGGTGTGGTCCTGGTCAAGACAATCTCCTGAACTCAAAACTGAATGTCAGAATGGGAAAGAAAGGCGATTTAAGCAATTTTGAATGTGACATAGTTGTTGGTGCCATACGGGACGATCTGAGTATTTCACAATCTTCTCAGTTACTGGGATTTTCACGCACAACCATTTCTAGGGTTTACAAAGAATGGTGTGAAAAGGGAAAAACATCCAGTATGCGGCAGTCCTGTGGGCAAAAATGCCTTGTTGATGCTAGAGGTCAGAGGAGAATGGTCTAACTGATTAAAGCTGATAGAAGAGCAACGTTGACTGAAATAACCACTCGTTATAACTGAGGTATGCAGCAAAGCATTTGTGGAGCCACAACACAACCTTGAGGCGGATGGGCTACAACAGCAGAAGACCCCACCGGGTACCACTCATCTCCACTACAAATAGGAAAAAAAGGCTACAATTTGCACAAACTCACCAAAATTGGACATTTGAAGACTGGAAAAATGTTGTCTGGTCTGTTGAGTCTCAATAGAGTCAGAATTTGGCGTAAACAGAATGAGAACATGTATCCACCATGCTTTGTTACTACTGTGCAGGCTGGTGGTGTAATGGTGTGGGGGATGTTTTCTTGGCACACTTTAGGCCCCTTAGTGCCAATTGGGCATTGTCTAAATGCCAAGGGCTACCTGAGCATTGTTTCTTACCATGTCCATCCCTTCATGACCACCATGTACCCATCCTCTGATGGCTACTTCGAGCAGGATAATGCACCATATCACAAAGCTTGAATCATTTCAAATTGGTTTCTTGAACATGACAATGAGTTCACTGTACTAAAATGTCCCTCACAGTCACCAGATCTCAACCCCATAGAACATCTTTGGGATGTGATGGAACGGGAGCTTCGTGCCCTGGATGTGCATCCCACAAATCTCCATCAACTGCAAGATGCTATCCTATCAATATGGACCAACATTTCTAAAGAATGCTTTCAGCACCTTGTTAAATCAATGGCATGTAGAATTAAGACAGTTCTGAAGGCGAAAGGGGGTCAAACAAAGTATTAGTATGGTGCTCCTAATAATCCTTAAGGTGAGTGTACATTGTGAGGATGCCCCATGTGTGCGTGTGTGAAGCTGAACTGGAAAGGAGAGACACATTGGGTGGGCATTTCAGGCACTGGCACTACACTTAACTTCCTCTGCTTCCTCCAAGACAGCATCTCCTCTCTGTTGGCCCGCAGCATCTGATCACCAGGATATGCTGCGCATCTAGAGGGGGGGGGGAGAGACGCAGAGTGTGAGGAGGGGGCCATTTGGGGAGGGGATCCACCTCTTGCTGCCCTCTAATTGCTGCCACGCTGAAGCATGGGATTCACGTTGCATCATGGAAGAACCGCCCCTGCTCTTCCCTACCTACACCTAACACTAAGGGCCTGATTCACAAAGCGGTGCTAACAGTTAGCACCCTGGTGAAAAGCCCTTTATCATGCCTAAACTCAGTTTAGGCATGATAAGTTTAGGTGTGATAAGTTTAGGTGTGATAAGTTTAGGCATGATAAGTTTAGGTGTGATAAGTTTAGGTGTGATAAGTTTAAGCGACAACTGCGTTAGCACCGCAGTGCACAACTGATCAAAAGTTTTACGCTAGCAAAGACTGGTGCACTTCGTATAAAGTTTAATGGCACTGCTTTGCGTGCGGGACTTTGCAAGCGATCTAAACTTATCTAAACTTAGCATGCCTAAACTTATCACACCTAAACTTATCATGCCTAAACTTATCACACCTAAACTGGCTTTTCACCAGAGTGGTGCAATGGTTATCATGCCTAAAGTCTCTAACTGGGTTAGCACCGCTTTGTGAATCGAGCCCATACTGTTAGGAACTGTGTACTGTATAGTGTGTTGTGCATGTGGTTTGCATCATATTTGCATTTATCTGTTTGTTTGCACAAACCGGTCACAAAAAAACATTGTTACACCTTATTCCTTGTTTCAGTGTCTGTATTGTTGCACACTGTGGTCATCACCGGTTCTTCCGTTCAGGTTTGTACCACTAACCTTGCCACTACCTACATCTTCCCTCTAAGCAGTAGAGACAAACAAAGTGCATGCAACTGAAAACTAAAAGCAGTGAGAAACAGTTTGTAAGCTTAGATTTCATTAACACATACTAATAGTTCAGACAAACAGTAATAACTTAGACTGCCCACGTTGTCTACACTAGAGGTGGAATGCCAACATTTTTAAATGAGGCTACCTAACCCCATTTAAGACATTTTTAAGCACACTTCAGTACCAGTGCACTAACACTATAATACAGGTGAGATTTAATGTACAGACACAGCTTTTCGTTAATATCAATTGAGGCTAGTCATTTTGGTAAATCTCAGCTGAAATTCCCTATCCTACAGCAATAACTATTATTGTTTTCCAGATTAAACAGATAATTTGCCTTCTGAAAGCATTGAAAGGTATCTTGCAGAGAAGAGTGAAATGTCATTAATAACAGAGAATGATACACTCAGAAATTCTCAAAGAAGTATAATTCTAAAGCCATCCCCTGGCGTTAAACATAATCTTTAGATCTCTCCTTAGTATTGCACTTTTCCTGGGGTTTTCTCTACTTGCAATAGATTTTTCCTTTCATTAATCATATAATCAGTTTAAAAAAATGCATTTCTCTGTTTCAGTTCATATGATTTTAAGTCATATGCTGCCCTCTTAAGTATATTCTGTATCTTCATTTCATTAGTAATACAATGTAGATTATCTATTTCTATCTGGCAAAGCGCAGTCTGTCTTTTTGTATCTTCAACCTGTGCCCTTGTGATTTAATTTTTGAGCAGTATTTTACATGTTGAACATGATTATAAATTCCTTTGCTGCAAAAAATTGATATGATAGAGATTTAATGACCAGAAATCAAAAATGCCTTTTTAAATCATAATTTTGCAAAGTTCCAAACAGCATACCTTAGAGAAGAGAGTTTCTCAAAAAGAAACCCTCCAGTGCTTCTGTGATTATGCTAAAATTTCCAAGTTGTGGTAAATCGGATTTCCACAGAAATCCTATTTCCGATTTCCGTTTTGGGAGTTCCAATCTGAAATGCACATTTCTGATTGGAAATGCGGAAATTTTAGTTCCGCAGAATCTTTAGAAATCCATAGTGAGGAGGCCTTGGGTAAGACTCCCTAACATTGCTACTGCCTATAGAGAGTGCACCCTAGTGACTGTGGCTCTGGCACTTCGAGTCACCCAGGAGAAAGGCACCGTGTAAATGTTCTGTATCTCTGTCTTGTCATCCTGTGGCATATGTAGAAAGAAAGCCATCACTTCCCAGGATGCAGAAGAGGTGATTGACTGGCTCACTCAGCATTCCACCTCTTTGTCCTCTTTTGTTGCCAGTGTTCCTGCACTCTCTTATCCTCCTCTGCTGTGGTAAACCGCATCACCACCTTTACCACCAAAGCCCCTCCAACTGAATTGGATTGCTCAGAAGAGCTATATCCCCAGGCATTTACGAACAAGAGTAACACACAAATGTTTTTGCCATTGTATGAGGGAGAGGAGCAAGGCAGACACTCAGACCAAAGTCCTCATGTCACCACCAGGTGTAATGTACTTGCTGCTGCAGCCTATTGTGAGCTTCAAGCTGTAAGCAATGATGAAGCTGACAATGATGTAGTGATGGAGGATGTCTCATGGGTGCCCACAAGAGAGGAACAGGAGGAGGAGTGTTCAGAGGAAGAGCTAAGGATTTAGAGAGGGTGAAAAGGGGTAGGAAGCAGAGAGAGTTCACCTGGGTCAGGAGGCAAACAGCAGAGTGTGACAATGTCACAAGGGGTCAGGAAGACACCGCGCACGGTCACTTCTAGCGGTACCAGACCAGCTCAACAAAGTTCTTTAGTGTGGGAATACACAACATTGCTTTCAGAAGCCCAGTTCTCTGCCAGGAGAGGATAGATTAAAAAAAGGTAATCAAAACAATAAATCTGCTTTATTAAGTTTTTGAACATAACATACAACTGTAAGATATCAAAAAGACATTTTTAGGAGTAGGAGGATAGATACAATTGTTTATCTCTGCACTTTGTTTTCACTTAAGTATCACTTTAAGGTAAGAAGAAATCAAAGCGCAAGCCAGCCTCCTGGGGTTCCACTTTCTGCCTCCTCACAGGGTACAGGGGGCAAAAAGCAGGGTTTTACGATGTCACAAGGGGTGAGGCAGATACTGCGCACGATCACTTTTAGCAGGATATTTCATTGTGTGCATAGTGTGCTACAACTTCTGATACAATTAACTTTTGAATTCCTGTACGACATCTTGCTTTGCTGCCGTGGTGACTTGGTCCATTATGGTCCTTTATATTCTGGCCCAACTCACTACACTTCTCTTTGTACATATTTACATTTTGTTGTAATGGATTGCGGAGATGCCACCGTGCGGTCTGGCAGCGGGGCGGCTGTCTCCGTGTTCAGACCGGCGGTTTCCGCACAGCAGCATGCATCTGGTTTGTCTGAGCCTTCTAGTGCACACAGATGGAGAGCTACGCGCGCGTGCTGGGAGGCAGGACCTTTATGCCAGTAGGAGAGGGATCAGCTGATCAGGTCGATCAGCTGATCCCAGCGCAGTTAGTGATTGGCTGAGTGGCGCTGGGCGGCGCTGAGGAGCGCTGCACTATATATAGATCTTGCTGGTCATTCTCAGGTTGTCTGCCGTTGCGAATACTTACGTGTGAGCACTCAGACCTCAGTCAGATCCCACAGTGTGTTAGAACCAGGTGGACCTGGGAATTCACACTTAGCCAGATTACGCTTGTGTTATACTTTGGACCAGTTCCAGGGTGTTGAGACCAAGGAACTCACACCCAAGCTTAGGACTACTTTGTCATTACTGTGTTATCCTGTAGACCAGTTCCGGGGTGTTGAGACCAAGGACCTCACACCCAAGCTTAGGATTACTGTGTCATTGCTGTGTTATACTTTAGACCAGTTCCGGGGTGTTGAGACCAAGGAGCTCACACCCAAGTTTAGGATTACTGTGTCATTGCTGTGTTATACTTTAGACTAGTTCCTGGGTGTCGAGACCAAGGACCTCACACCTCAGGCTAGCACTCTGCTCTGTTTCTGTTATGACTATTTGCGCTGTCGACCTCTCTATTGCTTTCTGATTCGGTACCTCTGCATATCTGCCTACCTGTTGCCAGACCCTGCCTGTACCCGGTTACCGAATCAGCCTTCTGTCTCTGTACCTTATCTGCTCGTGTGTTGCCGACCTGGCCTGCCCGACCTTCCAGGCTGTCACTCACCCCTTGAGTGCTCAGTCTATCTGTACTAGCAGTAACACAACTCCACCAAGTGTCAGTTGCAACTAGGACGCCCGCTCCTCAGAGAGTCCGGCCTGCTAGCAGCCAGTGGCCTCTTCCCCTGGAGTCCCCTGGCTGCAGTACAGTCTATTATCTGATCCCCAGATATACCTGGTTGCCAGGTTCTCACGATTTCCTCTCTCAAGGAGATAGTTCCTGCACTCACCAGGGCCACCTACCCCTCAGGTGGTTCTTGGCCGAGCTGCCTGTATCTCCCGCCTCATGGGAGATAGCCTACAGTTACACCAAACACTTACCCTTTACTAAGTGTCCAGAGGTTAGTCATACTTGTATTATTGGTGATTCTGCAGATCATCCATAATCAAGTATACATCTGCATTGTTGATTATTCTGCAGATCATCAATAATCAGATTCTCTCTGTGTGCTGACACCGATCGTTACATTTGTACATTTGTATTTTCACTATAGAATTGTCTTCTGGGTGTGGTTTCCATGGCACCCTTTGGTATTTGTATGTTCACATTTTGTATGCTCCATGGTTAAAGTAAATGCCCTAACTTACATTTTGTCACCCTTTACTGGTATTCCAGGTCTTAGTTTCACAAGCACATAACCTCTAGCATAATGGGGAAGCGTGATGAGAGGAGAGTAATTGGCAAGTTTCCTAGTGGTAAGGTGCCATCTAAGAAACATTTTATTTTAGGATTCCTAGTGAGAAATACATTTAGAAAAAGAGTATATTGAGTTGGAAGCTTTAATAATATTATCTATGGTGAGCCAAGTATTGAAATCATTACTCCATACCGAAACATACTTATTTAGTACCTCTATACAGGGTGTTATAAGGACCAGGTACCAGAGGGAAATACTACTTTTCAATGGGATAGAAGAGTTTTGAAAGTTGATTATGTCTGGAGGTAGTTTAGGAATTGTTAGATTGTTGGATAAGGCTAGATGTTTTATTTGCAAGGATTGGAATATACAGTGCTGCCCATAATTATTCATACCCCTGGCAAATTTTGACTTACAGTTACTTTTATTCAACCAGCAATTTTTTGACAGGAATGACATAGTTGTCTCCCAAAAGATAATAAAATGATGTACAAGAGGTGGAATTATTTGTATTTGGAATTATTAATAATTATTGTGGGGAAAAAAACATTTTTCAGTTTTTATTTACATTTGAGCAAAAAAGTTTCCAGTCTAAAATTATTCATACCCTTCACAAACGGTCACAGTCTGTGGAAAAATCCAAGGTTCTATACCATTCCAAATAGTCCAACCTGTTCTAAAGCATCCTAATTACCCTGATTAACTGGGAACAACTGTTTTAATCAACTGAACAGGTGAAAAACAGCTGCTCTCTGCAGTTGGTTTGTAGACAGTCATGGCTAATACAAAAGAAGCTTAGTGAAGACCTGTGGCTGCATATTATGGCTGCTTAGAAACAAAAGTGAAGGGTATAAGGAAGATGGAGACTAATGGTGGCCATACACGGTTCAATAAAAACGTTCGATTATCCAGTTTTTTCGATCTAAATGATCGAATCGAATGAAAGTAAAAAAAAAAAAATTTGATCAAGAAATTTGAACGATTATTCAGTTTTTTCGAGAAAAATCAGATTGGACATGCTGGAAAAATCTTTATATTCGATCTAACGGAATAATCAAACTAAATTATCTAATCGAAAAAAAGAAAAATTGTACCATGTATGGCCACCATTAGAGTTCTGAAGTTGTTCTACCGGTAATGTCACATTTCATGCAACCACAGCTTCTCTGTAGTATTTTCCAGTGCAGTGGTGCTCATCTGAGCTAGGATATCCGAGATACTCAGATATTCTAGCTCTTTTTTCACTATTCGAGCTCGAATACCGAGCTCAAATAGTATTAGCTATCCGGGCTGTGCTATCCGAGCGCACTCGGATAGCAAGCAGCTATCCGGAGATATCCTAGCTATCCGAGCTCGGATAGCATCACCAGCTCGGATAGCGTCACGTCAGACGCCACCTCGAGTCCTCACAAGCGAATCATAGGGCTCCCAGCCCTCTGACTGCAGCCAATCACAGAGGGGGAGCCTGGCCAAGCCCTCCTCTATAAATAGCGGGCGCCATGTTGACTCACTCGTCCTGCTTGCGACTTACTGACTAACTGTACTGAGAGACTGCTCCAGTGCTTTTTGTCTGTGTGCAAGTGCATTTATTGTGTTATAAACCTAGCGTTTTTACACTCCAACACTTGATATTCAACTGTATTGCTTTGTATTCTAGATAGATTGTATTTTAGGCAGTTTAGTTTGTGTGATTAGGGACTAGGGAGGGAGACTGTCACTGCTGCAGCTGCAGCCAGCAGCTAGGCCCTGTGCCTAGGCAAGGCAGTCTGCCCTGCTCTGTGCTCTAGTCTCTAGTTACCTGTGCTCTCACCTGTCCTACTCTACTGTACTACTGTGTTAGATAGATTATTGTACTATTTTGTAGTTAGCAAGGCCCAGCTTTTCTGCTATACCTGTCCTGTATCTGCTCTCTGTAATCTAGTCACACCTGTTCTATTATTTAGCTAGATTCTTCTATTGTTTAGTTAGTACTGTAGTGTACTCTAGTCTGTGTATAGGGACCGTCCGTCACCGCATTACCTAGGGTCTTTGTGTGCGCAGTGCACGTCTGAGCTGTCCGCACCCTCTCCTTGGTGCTACACCCGTCCTATTGTTTATATTACTTCTATTGTGTGTTCGCTGTCTTGTACTGTACTGTAGTCTGTGTATAGGGACACCGTCAGTCAGCGTCAGCTAGGGTCTTTGTGTGCGCAGTGCACGTCTGCGCTGTCCGCACCCTCTTGTTAGTGCTACACCCATCCTATTTGTTTATATTACTTCTATTGTGTATTCGCTGACTTGTACTGTACTGTAGTCTGTGTATAGGGACACCGTCAGTCAACGTCAGCTAGGGTCTTTGTGTGCGCAGTGCACGTCTGCGCTGTCCGCACCCTCTCGTTAGTGCTACACCCGTCCTATTGTTTATATTTCTTCTATTGTGTATTCGCTGACTTGTACTGTACTGTAGTCTTTGTATAGGAACACCGTCAGTCAGCGTCAGCTAGGGTCTTTGTGTGCGCAGTGCACGTCTGCACTGTCCGCACCCTCTCGTTAGTGCTACACCCGTCCTATTTCTTTATATTACTTCTATTGTGTATTCGCTGACTTCTACTGTACTGTAGTCTGTGTATAGGGACACCGTCAGTCAGCGTCAGCTAGGGTCTTTGTGTGCGCACTGCGCACTCTCTCGTTAGCGCTACACCGATCTCTGCTGTAGAGTACACCTGTCCGTCACCTCACACACCCACCACCACCACCAGTCCCACCCCATTAAAGTACCCCACTTGTCCCACCCGCCTATACATAACTTTTTTTTTTAATTTGTATAATATTAAAAATATACGATGTCTGGCACTGGCAGCCGCGGTTTGGGCAGGGGCAGCAAGGGCATCGCCAAGAGAGGAGGTCGTGGGAGTGGCAGCCGCGCCACCACCACCACCATGCGCAGTTCTGCATCTGCACCAGTGGCTATTCCGCCATTAGCCACTGGCCGTGGACGCCTTGGCCGCCCAACAGCTGGGAGTCACGCTGCAGAGACACAGCAGCAGCGTGTGGCGCAGATGTTCCTCCCACCGCCAGGTCGTAGCCGTCCTATTGAGGAGAAGGACGCAGACTCTGTGGTGGAACTGATGGTGGATGAGCAGGCCACCATTAGCTCTGGAGCCGAGTCCTCCACCCCCACCACCACTGCTGTTCGCAAGAGCAGCAGCAGCCGCCCAGCACTGCCTGGGAGGAGGAGGAGGAGTGCAGTACTCCAGCCCCAGCGGGCAACACCAGCACCCTGTCACTCAGCAGCACCTTCTTCTTATCCCCAAGCACAGCGGGGCCATGGAGTGCTGTTGCGGCAGAATTGGAGGAGGAAGAAATGCTGATGGGCACTTTGGGGGATGATGCTTTGGACAGTCAGACAGTGGTGACTGTCCCTCAGCCCATGCATGCAGAAGGGGAGTTTGTGGGGTCATCTTCCCAGCAGGACATGTTTGCGGAGGGGGAGGATGATAATGACAGGGTGAAGGACAGAGACTGGGTGGCAGATTCTTAGGATGTCATCAGCTCTGAGGAGGAGGAGGAGGATGCGTCTGTGGGTCTTGCTAGAAGGATCAGCATCGCAGGCATAGGCAGGATCAGAAGTAGGCGTGGTATGCAGGCCACACAGGGTGCTGATCCAGAGGTGGAGAGTTCTGCCAGTGCCACCAGCCGCACCAAGAACCCCCACCCCCCCCCCCCCCAACCACCACAGGGAGACCAGCGGCAGCAGCACCTTACAGCCGAAGGGGCAACTTCACCTCCCCAATTTGGAATTATTTCACCCTGCCATATGTGGAGTGCAAGTATGCCACCTGCAACCAGTGCCGCCAGCAGCTCAGCAGAGGGAAGGAGCCCTCTGCGTACGGCACCACCTCTCTGGTCAACCATCTTGCAAAGAAACACTTTCATGAGCATGAGGAGTTCACGAAGTTGAAGGAAGCTGGCAGTGGCAGTGGCAGACCCACCACCAATGCGAAGCCGTCGGCAGCAGCCACCCGCCCTCCTCCACCTCCTCCAGCAGCACCAGCAGGAGTGCGTCAGAAACGCACTGCTCCTCCTCCCTCTGCAACTCCTGCCACCGACACTGAGGCCTGTTCTGGCAGCCAGTCCTCAGTGGCCTCCTCTGCTCCCTCCGCTGATTACCGTGCCAGAAAAAGGCGTCGCCAGACCCTGCTCAGCGACACCTTCCAGGGGGTGGTCAGGGTTCTGCCTCCCAGCAGCCGTGGTGTGCGTCAGCTGAACGGCTTGCAGGCACGGGCCATGTGCTCCCAACTCCTGCCTTATTTGCTTGTGCAGGAGGGGAGCGACATGCGTGCGCTCCTGATGTGTGCAGACCCCGATTGGCCAATCCCCAGCCAACATTATTTTGCATGCACGGCTAGTGATGCTCATCCGGAATGCGGATATTCGGGTAAACCCGGATATCTAACAATTTTTACGCTATCCGAATCAGATTCCGGATCCCGGATAGCTATAGAAATCCGCATAGCTATCTGCGGATAGCTTGATGCATGACCCGGATATCCGCAGATATCCGCGGATATCCGAATCCGAAATACTGTAACTAAGGTGATGACGTCCTGGAGCCAATCAGAGAGCTCCCAGCAGAAGCCCTAGCAACCAATCACAGAAAGGAACACTGGCCAGCCCCACTGTATAATAAGGAGGGCTGCCATGATGAGACAGATCGTTCTGGCTTGCTGAATGCTTCCTGAGAGACATGCTCCAGTGCTGGTGGCCTAGCGAGGGCTGCCTGTATACAGTTATAAACCTAAAGCTGTTCATTGATTAACCCCCTCACTACTCTATAGTAATCGTTATTTAGCTTGATTGATTATCTCATAGTGTGACAGTTAGAGTGTGTGCTGCACAACTGCAGTGCTGTTGCTGGGGCAAGGGCTTTACACAGTGATAAGCTCAGTGATTAACCCCTTCACTATCACTACACTATAGTTAAATCGTTCATTAGCTTGATTGATGTCTCATAGTGTGACAGTTAGAGTGTGTGCTGCACAGCTGCAGTGCTGTTGCTGGGCCAAGGGCTTTACACAGTGATAAGCTCAGTGATTAACCCCTTCACTATCACTACACCATTGTTAATTCATTAATGTGTTAGTGTGCACTAGTGTCTTCTCCTCTGCTGTCTGACTGTCACTTGGCACGTGTCTCTTCGCACGTGGCACGTGTCACTTGGCACATGTCACTTCGCACGTGGCACTTGGCACGTGTCACATGGCACGTGGCACGTGACACGTGCCACTTGGAAAGTGACACATGACACGTGCCAAGTGCCGAGTGCCACGTGACACTTGGCAAGTGACATGTGCCAAGTGCCACGTGACACTTGGCAAGTGCCACGTGCCACGTCCGGCAGGCTCCTGGCATACGTTACACCTGCTGCTGCTGCATTGCCCTGCTCCTGCTGCCTGTGCAGCTCCCACCGCCAGGCCAGGGTGCCACAGGCCACTGATACCACCTATATTTAATCCAAAACACAATTGCTGCATAATTTTTCGGAGGTGTCTTGGCTGAAAACTGTCATGTCCCAGTTGTGCGGTTGGACTTTGGACACAATGTGGGCTGCACAACCGCTGACTGGAACCTAGGCCTGATGTTAATTGACAGCCATTTTTTTTAAGTCCCCACATCATTAATTAGTGTTCCCCTTTGCAAAATAATGATGATACATGCCTCATTTACCCTAAAAACACCTTTTAAAGCTATTTAAAGGGCACTTCTGGTTTTTCTATCCAGATATCCGAATAGCCCGGATATCCGCGGATAATGCAACCGGATATCCGCGTTCACGCGGATATCTAAAAGGCTGGATTCGGATATCCGAACCGGATCCGGATATCTAGGTATCCGGATCCGGATCAATTCGGATTTTAAAAAGCACTATCCGGGCAACACTACGCACGGCCATCCCTGCACTTCACCGCTTTGTGATGGCCAATGTCAGGAGAGGGCTGGAGCACGCGGTGGGTCAACGGGTCCACGTCACCATGGACTCGTGGAGCAGCCGGTTTGGGACAGGCCGCTATCTGTCCTTCACCGCGCATTGGGTCAGCTTGGTGGAAGGGGGTGAGGAGGGGGGAGCAGCATCGGGCACTGTCAGAGCAGCAGCAGCAACAACGCAGTGGGTGGTCCCACCATGCAGGGTCAGCGGAATTGCAGCAGGTTCCTCTGATCCGCTTCCATCCTCCGGCACACCAGCCCAAACCCCCCGCCTCAGCAGCAGCGTGAAGCCCCGCCACTGCTAAGCGCTGCTGGAATTGGTCAGCCTGGGGAAGACCAAACTGACGGCGAACCATGTCCTGGCCAAACTCCGAGAGCAGGAGAGGAATTGGCTGACCCCCAGAGGCCTCAGAGTCGGAGAGGTGGTATCCGACAATGGGGCAAACCTGGTTGCTGCAATCAGCAGGGGAGACCTGACCCACATCCCCTGCCTGGCACACGTCCTGAACCTGGTAGTCCAAAAGTTCCTGCGGACCTACCAGGGGATGGACCAACTCCTTGAGGTGGCAAGGAAGGTTGTGCGTCATTTCCGGCACTCACCTGCAGCCGTAGCGAGCCTGGAAAAGGTGCAGAAGGAGCTGCACCTGCCACAGCACCGGCTCACGATCGATGTTCCAACTCGCTGGAACTCCACCCTGGCGATGTTGGAGCATCTGGTTGAACAGAGGCTGTCAGCCAGGACCTTGCACGAGCAACAGTTGCCTCCATCACTGCAACTGGGCGTGCCGTCACCAACCTCCCGTCCATCATCTTCACGGAGGGCTGGTGTGCTCAGTCCTGGCACCCTTCCTGCAGGCCACCAACATGGTAAGCAGGGACCATGCAATGGTGTGCGAGTGGGTCCCCTTGGTGTGTGTGCTGGACAGGGCCCTGTATGCACTGCTGGAAGAGGGAGCGGCAGCCTTGGACCAGCAGGAGCTGCAGGCAGCTTCACAGGCCACCTCTGAGGAGGAGGGCTTGGAGTTGGTGGAGGTCCCTGACCTTGCTGCTGATGAGGGGGAGCAGCAGAGCGCAGCTGGACTGGTGCGGGGGTGGAGAGAGGATGAGGTGGAGGAGGCAGAGGAAGAGGAGGACAGCACTGTCGGCTCTGGGGCTGCCGATGATGTGCCAGCAGACGTGGCCAGACTCTTCCCAATGGCAGTGCACATGCTGAGGTGCCTGCGCAAGGACCCAAGGGTCATCCAGATGAAGCAGTGGGAGGACATCTGGATCTGCATGATGCTGGACCCACGTCTGAAGGGGAAGCTCAGCCAGTTCCTGCCTGCAGGAGGAGACCGTGCACAACAAATGAGGGATTTGCAGCTGTCCCTTGTTGAGCACTTGGAGGAAGCCTTCCCTCAGACATCCACCCCCACTGTCCAGCCAGCACAGAGGTAGCAGCAGGTGCCTGCATCCACCAGGAGCAAGCGCACGCGCACCACAGACCTGCTGTCTCTGACCAACGAGCTCTACATGAGTCTAGAGCTGCCAAGGACTAGAGAGGAGGTGCCTGCAGCAGCATCCTTCTCCAGTCACAGGCAGCGCTTGACCCGCATGGTGGCTGACTACATGGGGTCCTTTAGCGGGCTTGACAGCGTGGCCCCTGTTGATCCCATGGAGTATTGGGTCAAGCACCTGCGCAGTACCCCCTGGAAGTGCTCTCCTGCCCCCCTTCCAGCGTACTATCAGAGCGTTGCTTCAGTGCAGCCGGTGGAGTTGTCACTGAGAAGCGATCTCGTCTGTCTCACAAGTCTGTGGACAGACTGACGTTTCTCAAAATGAACCAGGCTTGGGTGGAAGTCGAATTCCTGGCCCCTGTTGTCGGCGAGAGGGGGACATGAAGTGGCGCACACACATTACACCTGCTGCTGCTGTATTTCTTCCTGCTGCCTGTGTCTCCACTGCCAGGGAACACATTACAAGGTGCTGCTGCCCATGCGCCACCAGCTATTACGCTCAAAAATAGCTGCCTGCCCTGCATTATTTATTTTGAAAAAATTTTTTTTAATTATTTTAGAGGTGTCCAGGTTGAAAACTGTGCTGTCCCAATTGTGGGCTTCACAACCACTGTCTGGAACCTCATGGTGTTTATTTACGGCCTGCTGGAACCACCGCTAGGAACCAGGGCCTATTATGTCTCGCTGTCTGCCCTCCTGCCTGCTGTCAGTCTGCCACACACTCAACCTCCTCACGCTGCCTGCTGTTGTATTTCCTCCTGCTGTCTGTGTCTCCACTGCCACGGAACACATTACAAGGTGCTGCTGCCCATGCGCCACCAGCTATTACGCTCAAAAATAGCTGCCTGCATTATTTTGAAAAAAAAAAATATTTTCGAGGTGTCCGGGTTGAAAACTGTGCTGTCCCAATTGTGTATTGGACACAATGTGGGCTTCACGACCGCTGTCTGGAACCTCATGCTGTTTATTTACGGCCCTGGCACCACCGCTAGGCACCAGGGCCTATTATGTCTCGCTGCCTGCCCTCCTGCTGCCTGCTGCCAGTCTGCCACACACTCATGCTCCTCACGCTGCCTGCTGTTGTATTTCCTCCTGCTGTCTGTGTCTCCACTGCCAGGGAACACATTACAAGGTGCTGCTGGCCATGCGCCACCAGCTATTATGCTCAAAAATAGCTGCATCAATTTGAAATAAAAAATTGTAATTAATTTAGAGGTGTCTGGGTTGAAAACTGTGCTATCCCAATTGTGCATTGGACACAATGTGGGCTCCACGACCACTGTCTGGAACCTCATGCTATTTATTTACGGCCCTGGTACCACAGCTAGGAACCAGGGCCTATTATGTCTCACTGCCTGCCCTCCTGCTGCCTGCTGCCAGTCTGCCACACACTCATCCTCCTCACGCTGCCTGCTGTTGTATTTCCTCCTGCTGTCTGTGTCTCCACTGCCAGGGAAAACATTACAAGGTGCTGCTGTCCATGCGCCACCAGCTATTACGCTAAAAAATAGCTGCATCAATTTGAAATAAAAAATTGTAATTAATTTAGAGGTGTCTGGGTTGAAAACTGTGCTATCCCAATTGTGCATTGGACACAATGTGGGCTCCACGACCACTGTCTGGAACCTCATGCTATTTATTTACGGCCCTGGTACCACAGCTAGGAACCAGGGCCTATTATGTCTCACTGCCTGCCCTCCTGCTGCCTGCTGCCAGTCTGCCACACACTCATCCTCCTCACGCTGCCTGCTGTTGTATTTCCTCCTGCTGTCTGTGTCTCCACTGCCAGGGAAAACATTACAAGGTGCTGCTGCCCATGCGCCACCAGCTATTACGCTCAAAAATAGCTGCATGCATTATTTTGAAAAAAAAATTGTAATTAATTTAGAGGTGTCCGGGTTGAAAACTGTGCTGTCCCAATTGAGCATTGGACACAATGTGGGCTTCACGACCGCTGTCTGGAACCTCATGCTGTTTATTTACGGCCCTGGTACCACCGCTAGGAACCAGGGCCTATTATGTCTCGCTGCCTGCCCTCCTGCTGCCTGCTGCCAGTCTGCCACACACTCATGCTCCTCACGCTGCCTGCTGTTGTATTTCCTCCTGCTGTCTGTGTCTCCACTGCCAGGGAACACATTACAAGGTGCTGCTGGCCATGCGCCACCAGCTATTACGCTAAAAAATAGCTGCATCAATTTGAAATAAAAAATTGTAATTAATTTAGAGGTGTCTGGGTTGAAAACTGTGCTATCCCAATTGTGCATTGGACACAATGTGGGCTCCACGACCGCTGTCTGGAACCTCATGCTGTTTATTTACGGCCCTGGTACCACCGCTAGGAACCAGGGCCTATTATGTCTCGCTGCCTGCCCTCCTGCTGCCTGCTGCCAGTCTGCCACACACTCATCCTCCTCACGCTGCCTGCTGTTGTATTTCCTCCTGCTGTCTGTGTCTCCACTGCCAGGGAACACATTACAAGGTGCTGCTGCCCATGCGCCACCAGCTATTACGCTCAAAAATAGCTGCATGCATTATTTTGAAAAAAAAATTGTAATTAATTTAGAGGTGTCCGGGTTGAAAACTGTGCTGTCCCAATTGAGCATTGGACACAATGTGGGCTTCACGACCGCTGTCTGGAACCTCATGCTGTTTATTTATGGCCCTGGTACCACCGCTAGGAACCAGGGCCTATTATGTCTCGCTGCCTGCCCTCCTGCTGCCTGCTGCCAGTCTGCCACACACTCATCCTCCTCACGCTGCCTGCTGTTGTATTTCCTCCTGCTGTCTGTGTCTCCACTGCCAGGGAACACATTACAAGGTGCTGTTGGCCATGCGCCATCAGCTATTACGCTCAAAAATAGCTGCATCAATTTGAAATTTTTTTTTAATTAATTTAGAGGTGTCCGGGTTGAAAACTGTGCTGTCCCAATTGTGCATTGGACACAATGTGGGCTTCACGACCGCTGTCTGGAACCTCATGCTGTTTATTTACGGCCCTGGTACCACCGCTCGGAACCAGGGCCTATTATGTCAGTCACATCACACTGCCTGACACACACTACTCCTCCTCCTGTAGCTGCATTGAGCTTCTGCTGTCTGTGTGCTGCTACCACTGCCAGAGAGAACAGAAGAAGAACTATTTTTTCTGCTGCCACCCACTCTCCTACCAGCTATTAAATTTACCACACTACAACTTGCAACTACTTCCTCCTCCTGCTGATGTCTGTGTTTTACCACCGCCAGGGTACACAGAAAAAGGCGCTGTGGCTTGCAATGTGCCACTACCTATTATGTTATCAACACAAATATAACTATGGTGTTGTTATTAAAATAAAATATTTTCACAAATGAAGTAAAAAAAAGTATTACAAAAGAAAGGAAAACCAAGACACATAATATAATGATAGAGAAGAAGAGGAAGAAGAAGAAGAAGATATAGAAGAAGAAGATATAGAAGAAGAAGAAGAAGAAGATATAGAAGAAGAAGAAGATATAGAAGAAGAAGATATAGAAGAAGAAGAAGATATAGAAGAAGAAGAAGATATAGAAGAAGAAGGTATAGAAGAAGAAGAAGATATAGAAGAAGAAGAAGAAGAAGAAGATATAGAAGAAGAGGAAGAAGAAGAAGATATAGAGGAAGAAAAAGAAAATTGAAGAAGATACAAGAAGTAGAAAATGAAGAAGATTCGAGTAGAAGAAGATATAGAAGAAGAAGAAAAAGAAGAAGATATAGAAGAAGAAGAAGATATAGAAGAAGAGGAAGAAGAAGAAGATATAGAAGAAGAAAAAGATAATTGAAGAAGATACAAGAAGTAGAAAATGAAGAAGATTCGAGTAGAAGAAGATATAGAAGAAGAAGAAAAAGAAAAAGATATAGAAGAAGAAGAAGATATAGAAGAAGAAGATGAAGACGACGTAAATGAAGACTTCCAACAACCATTTTGGACATACCTTCTCATGCAAACACTTTTCATGAAGTTAATTTACTATTTTTGATACCTTTTTTTATATCTACTACATCACCACATAATCACTTGATGTTTTTCTTCATAAAAAAGGTGGTTTCATGCATCATTGACCTCCAATACAAGTTTTAAAAGCTATTTAAGGCCAGCTCGAATATTTTACTCGAATACAGACTCGGATAGTGACGTCGGATATCCGAGGTCGAATCGGATATTCGATTAACTCGAATATCGAACTTCGAGAGAATTCGGATAGTTTACTATCCAAATGCTACCAAACTCGAATAGGATAATGAGGTATCCGAGCAACACTATTTTCCACCATTCTTTCGATATTTCTAGTAGAGAGGCATGCAAATAAGTTCTAAGATAGGGGACTCCAAGGCCCCCATGGATTTTAGTGAGACTAGATTCTTTTAGGTGATACAAACACCTGCCTATTTTAAGACTACACCATTGCCTGTACTTGCACAGGTCACACCACCTGTTTATGCATATGTGTGGCATTACCCACCACACCTAATACTGATGCTATATTGCATGGTGTCTTCACCCACTTACCTAGTGTGCATCCCCCTGTGGGCCTTACCATCCCGACCTAACACTGATACTATATCTCCTGGTGTCTTCACCCACTTACCTAGCATGCTTCCCCTCCTATTTGCAGTGCATCCGGAAAGTATTCACAGCCCATAACTTTTTTCACATTTTGTTATGTTACAGCCTTTTCCAAAATTGATTAAATTATTTTTTTCCTCAGAATTCTACACTCAACACCCCACAATGCCAATGTGAAAAAAAGTTTACCTAGGGTTTGGGCAATTTATTAAAAATAAAATAAAAACTGAGAAATCACATGTACATTAACTTTATCAATGCACCTTTGGCAAAAATTACAGCCTCAAGTTTTTTTGAATATGAGATGCCACAAGCTTGGCACACCTATACTTGGCCAGTTTTGCCCATTCCTCTTTGCAGCATGTCTCAAGCTGCATTAGGTTGGATGGGAAGCCATTTTAAGATCTCTCCAGAGATGTTCAATCTGATTCAAGTCTGGGCTCTGTCTGGGACACTCAAGGACACTTTTATATACATTGTTTTGAGATAAGTACATCACCTTTTTTGGGCGCCTCCAGCAATACCCCTACTGACATTAACTACCCTGGAACAGGGGAAGTCACTAACTGAGAGTGAACCTTTCTTTTGGAGCTGCAACTGCCATCTCCTTCCCAAGGTCAGGACAGTACATCTATTCCCCACATGCACGTATGAGTGGTTGCCTCCATTAGCAACCCAGCTTTGTGAGTATAATCACCTATTTATTTCAATACTCTTTGATACCTTACACCAGATTGGGCTCCCGGTGTCCCTGTGTTCTGTTGTGGTCTATTGACATATTGCGGAAGGATCTGGATAGAATGACTACATGGGCACATAATTTGCAGATGAAATCCAATGATGAAAAGTGTAAAATCATGCATTTTGGTTGTACCAATGGTCTAGCAACATACAAAATAAATGGGTTATAGATAGGGACATCAAACTTGGAGAAGGACTTATGAGTACTCATTGACAACAAGTTAAAGGGATACTGTTGGGGGGTCGGGGGAAAATGAGCTGAACTTACCTGGGGCTTCTAATGGTCCTCCGCAGACATCCTGTCTTGGCGCAGCCACTCACCGATGCTCCGGCCCCGCCTCCAGTTCACTTCTGGAATTTCTGACTTTAAAGTCAGAAAACCACTGCGCCTGCACGCCCGTGTCCTCGCTCCCGCTGATGTCACCAGGAGTGTACTGCGCAGACACAGACCATACTGGGCCTGCGCTGTGCGCTCTTGATGACATCAGCGGGATCGAGGACACGGCAACGCAGGCGCAGTGGTTTTCAGACTTTAAAGTCTGAAATTCCAGAAGTGAACCGGAGGTGGGGCCGGAGCATCTGTGAGTGGCTGCGCCAACACAGGATGTCTGCGGGGGACCGTTAGAAGCACCGGGTAAGTTCAACTCATTTTCCCCTGACCCCCCTACAGTATCCCTTTAAATAATTGTATGCCAAGCTCCCACAACTAAAGCAAACACAGTTTTGGGATGCAATAAAAGGAAATGAAAACTCAGGATGCTAGCATAATACTGACATTATTTAACTCTATAGTAAGGCTGCATCTGTAATATGGAATTCAGTTCTGGACACCTGATTACAGGAAGGATATTGCAGTTTAAGAGCAGGTGCAAAGATGAGCAAAAAATAATTAGAAGGATGGAAGGTTTCACTTACCAGGAAAGGCTAGTTAACTGGGCTTATTTAATATGGAGAAAAGTTGCCTTAGAGGAGATCTAATAACATGTATAAATACATCAGAGAGCAATATAAAAGCTTAGCTGATGAGATTTTTGTTCCTAGGCTTTTGCAAAGGATTAGGGAAAAGTATCTGCCATGGAAGAAAAAAAGTTTTGGCCATTTATTTAAAGAGGAGCTGTTAGGTATAAGGTCTCAGAGAAAATAAACACATATATCAGTAGCTAAAGATTGGCTGTACTTACATTACATATGCATTTCACTGTCCACGTTTGTACTTCACAGAATTTTTATATAGTATATGCAGAGATTGATGCTCCTGACAGCTCATGGCAGGTTCCATGTTTTTCTGTCTTCTATGAAGCCAATTGTGTCGTCATGTCCTGCCTGCTTCCTGATCACAGAAAAGCTCGTACTGAATAACACAGTGTGCAGTGAATATTAATTAGCCATGTGGCTAGGAACAATAGCTGACTCCTGCAGTGTACTCTGCCCGGAGATTTATCAATGCTACGCGCTGGACTGATTACAAGCTGCTGTAACGTCTCATTAGCAGCCGAGGGGAGGGCCCCAGAATGCTTTGCAGTATAGTATGCGGCTTGCGTCCTGCTTGGGTCTAACAGCTTTGCTGATAAGCACACATCAAAGGTAAGAGAGATTTTTATCTTCACTAATGCCTTTTTGGCTTCCTTCTAAACTGTTTAACACAGGAGAATAGAGGTTTAAATTAGCTTCTGCAGCCTGACAGTTACTCTTTAAGAAAGGATTCTTTACAGCAAGAGTGATTCAAATGTGAAATGAATTACCACATGAAGTAGTTATGGTAAATTCTTTATCTGCATTTAAAGGATACCACAACTTAAGGTGAAGTGCCTAGGGAGGGAAATTAGATACTTACTCTTGTTCCCCGCCGTCTTCTCCAATAAATGTCGGTGTCCAGGCGACTCTCTGACCTCTAACCTCTTTCGACGCAACAAAAGCATCTAAGTCCCCTTAAAGGATACCACAACTGAAAAAAAGGAAGGTGCGGTGGCTAGGGAGGGAAAATGTGATACTTACCGCCTCTCTTGTTCCCCGCCATCAGCCGCCGGTTTTCTCCAATAGATGCCGGTGTCCGGGCGACTCTTCTGACCTCTAACCCGGACATACTGCACTACGCATGCACAGTATGTCCATTCTTTACTGCTTCTGCCAGCACATAATTTCGGCAGAAGCAAGTTCACTCCCCTGGCTGCACCTTCATAGCATCTTGCGCTCCACGGAAGGTGGAACTATAGCCATGGATATAATTACTAGGTAATTCTTGGTGGTGTTGAACCAGGGATTTTAACTGATTGCCATCTGGAGGCAGGAAGGATTTTTTTCCCTTTTGGGCCTAATTGGACCATGCCTTGTAAGGGTTTTTCGCCTTCCTGGATCAACAGGGATATGTGAGGGTGCAGGCTGGTGTTGTACCTTATTTTCTGGTTGAACTTGATGAATGTATGTTTTTTTCAACCCAAATAACTATTTAACTATAGACCAATTTCACTGATTATTTAATACCAATGTAAAAAGCTATTCAGGAATATTAGCATCTTGACTTGAGAGAGTAATTGACCTAGTCGTAAGACAGGCTGCTTTTACACACTTGAATCTTTGACAATTGCACTGCATTGTGCCTGAGAAGTCACACTGCGCATTATAGCCGCAGTGCAAAAAATAAAAAGCACACTTTCCATTGAAAGTATGGTTTACGTCCGGAGTTACAGTGCACATTGACTGGTAACACACCGCATGCAGTGCATTATCGTGCCAGGACCCATCTCACCAAGATGCACCACATTCATTGATGTGATCATTTTACAGGGCTATCACTACTTGGTGGTTTTTGGTGAGGCTACATGACAGATTGCGTGTAATGTAAAAGGGGCTTAAGGAACATCCTAGTTTTAGAAAAAAAGTAAATATATATGCAGCGTACAACTTTATACATAAAAGTAAGAAAGAATTAAAAGATTGTCTGGAAGGGATATCCACTATCCCCTATTCTTTTTAATTTATGCTTAGAACCACTTATTCATCAGATTCAGAAAGAGACTATGATAAGAGGATTAGATTTCAAAATATTAGCCTATGCAGATGATAGCTTGCTGACCCTGTGAAAACTTGAACTTTCCGTTAAACAAAAATGTCAGATTTTAGAATAATTCCCTACATACTCAAACTTTAAGATCAATAAAGGAAAAACAAAAATTGCTGGATATCAGCTGCTCTCAAAGAAACCATTATAAAGATACAAAAGATAACAATATATCAAGCAATAAGCGCCAGTAAGATATCTGGGGATAAAACTCTGCAGAAATAACATGGACCTATGAATAAAATCAATCAATGTCGGTGTGCTCCTCCTCCGCCCTGAAACCCCATTGATTGAGGCTTACTCCCCCTTTGTTAGTGTCACATAAAAACACCTATAGAAACCAAAGTAAAATCCTTAAACAGTATTAACCTCTCTGGAGTTCTGGACGAGCTAGGCTCATCCAGAGACGCCGGAGGTCACCGCTCAGGCCCCGCTGGGCCGATTTGAACAATTTTTTCTTTAAACATGCAGCAAGCACTTTGCTTGCTGCGTGCCTTACCCAATCGCCGCCGCTCGCCTCCGATCCGCCGCTACCCGCCGCGATAGAGGGTCCCTCTAGCCGAGACCCTGTGCGCTGCCTGGCCAATCAGTGCCAGGCAGCGCTGAGGGGTGAATCGGGTCTCCCTGTGACGTCCTGACGTTGCAGACGTCGATGACGTCATGACATTCGAAGCCCTCAAGGAAATCCCGTTCAGAACAGAATTTCTGGATGGCCATTGCGCCGGCAGCGATCGGAGGGTAGGGAGCTTACGCCGCAGGGAGGGGGGAATCATGTAGCTAGCGCTAGGCTATCTACATGAAAAAAAAAATGTGCAAAAAACTTTCCCGCGGCCTTTGCACTTTCTCTACAATAGTCCAGCCTCACAGCCAGGTAAACCAGTGACTGGGGGCATAAATAACAGTTCCACCTTTCACCGCAGAATCTAAGATTTAGTCTGTGACAGCTCTGTAACACTCAGGGGGCTCCAGGTGTACCTCGGGAACAAACGACGAAGAGTATCATAGCCAAGTCTGTTGGTCCCCAGACCATTACCTCCACCAAAGGCTTAGATAAACAGAGACCAACAGACTATGCTATGATTCTCTTCTTTGTTTGTTCTTGAGGTTCACCTAGAGCCCACTGATTGTTAAAGGAAGGACTGTTACGGGCAAGAATCTCAGATTCTGTGTTGAAAGGTGTAACTTTCATTTAGGTCCTGAGTCACAGCTTTACCTGGCTGTGAGGCTGGACTATTGTAGATGAAGCACACTTTTAATACTGTTTGGTATTTTATCTTTGGTTAAAAATATAGACCTATATGCTAAACGCTACCCAAAACTAATTTTAGACTGCAAAAAGTGCTTAAAGGAAATGTTAAGTGACATGTGACATGTGACATGATGAGATAGACACGTGTATGTACCGTGCATAGCACACAAATATATGTGCTGTAATGCTTTTGTTCTTTCTCTGCCTGAAAGAGTTAATATTCTACTATGCAACTGACTGTTTTTCTCCAGTCAGGACCCAGTTGAACTACTGATAAGGAGTTACAGCCATAAAATACTTTGTTCTAGGAAGCTCAGTTCTCTAAGACAGACTGTTACATTCAGCTGAGACAAAGCAATAAATCTGCTTTTTTAAGCATAACATAAAACGGTGGGATATCTAAAAGTCGTTTTAAGGCCTCTTGCACACTGCATGCATTTCAGATTCCGATTCCGCTTTTTAATCTGTTTTTACATCCGATTCCGATTCAGATTTCTAATCTTAACTGCATGCTGCGTTTTTTGATCCGTTTTTCTGTTGAATGTATTCAAGGAAAATCGGAAACGGAATCGGAATCGGAAAACGGATTTGCAGTGTGCAGGGAGCCTTAGGAGTAGGGGGATAGATACAACTGTTTATCTGTTCACTTTGTTTTCACTTGAGTATCATTTTAAGAGAGTCGGACCATCCATGTTTTGACGTTCTAGGTAGGATAGAATTAACTAAAATGCCAATTCTTCCAAGGTTTCTTTTTTTGTAATGCAGTGCTTGCTGGTCAGCCTCCCCAGCACATGGTTCAGAGATGTAGGATATTTCAGACGTTTATCTGGACTAGGGACAGACAAAAAAATCTGAATCAGTTACACTTAAAAAAAAAAAAAAAAAGAAGAAGTGGGGGATTGGCCATGCCAGATGTATGAACAATTGGAGGGTTGGATTCCACAATAAGATATGGGTAATAGTGGAAGAAATGGAAATCAACATGGAATCAGTTTTCTCTTGGATTCCAGAAAATATATGCCATGAATTCAAATCAGCCACACAGCCAATCATTAATGGACAACCAAGGTGACATGAGACTTGATGAGATAGACATGTGTATATTTAGTGCCAAACACACACATAACTAGGCTGTGTTCCTTTTTTTTCTTTCTCTGCCTGAAGGTATGGAAATGACAGTTTCTGTCCAGGTCGGGCCTGAAGAAGCGGGCTCAGACCCGCAAAACGCGTGGCCAGTGCTAAATAAAATTATTTGTTCATACATGAATTTTGTTATTGAGGTAAGCCACCTCACCATTTTCCCTTTAAAGGGACTCCGAGCTCTACTTAAAAAGTAAAATAGTACTCACCGGGGGCTTTCTTTAGTCCAGCGCTGGTCGGGAGGTCCCATGACGGCGTCCTGGCTCCTCTCCTAGGCCCTGCTCCGGAATGGCTGGACGGCGGCAGCCCGGGCGACACTCGGCTGTTTGACGGGCTCCTTCTTCCGCGTATGACGCGGCTGACGTCACACGCCGGCCGCCTCGCGTCATCACGGCGGCCGGCGTGGCAGTACGGCGCATGCGCGCTTTAATCGTGCAGGCGCCGTACTGCCACGCTGGCCGCCGTGATGACGCGAGGCGGCCGGCGTGTGACGTCAGCCGCGTCATACGCGGAAGAAGGAGCCCGACACTCAGCCGAGTGTCGCCCGGGCTGCCGCCGTCCAGCCATTCCGGAGCAGGGCCTAGGAGAGGAGCCAGGACGCCGTCGTGGGACCTCCCGACCAGCGCTGGACTAAAGAAAGCCCCCGGTGAGTACTATTTTACTTTTTAAGTAGAGCTCGGAGTCCATTTAACTGTGCTTCACTCACCCCTGAACGTCCCCTTTTGTAGGGGTTGAAGTAGAAAACTTGTGGTTTTTACCACTGAGTTTAACTGTCATTTTTCATAAGGAGAGTGAGCACATCGAGGTCTGGCAGGACCGCCCCAAGTGGAGTCAGGTTTGCTGTCTCCACCTGCTTCCTGTGGTTATTTGCCCTCTTTATGAGTAGTATTTTGATTTCTTTTATTTATGACCTTCTTATCATAGTGTACTGCACCATTGGGCTCCCGTTTTTGTCTCCTGTACCTTTTTGCTTTAGGGTGTCACGACACCCCTCCAACTTTGTCCACCAACAGAAAGCTCTGTTGGTGGGCAGAAAAGGGGGGCAGACTCATTTGTGTGCTAAGTATATGACTCTGCAAAAGCGAGCTGTCTGCAACAAATGAATAGATGCACAATCAATTTTATTTAAGCACTACTGTGCACTGCAATCACTGTGCGTTCAAATACGTGCATGAGATGAATCTCTGCAACAATTAAATAATGCACAACCAATTTAATTTAAAGAGAAACCAAGGGTATTAAACAAACAAACAAAAAAAGATACTGAGAGATACTAAGAGCCTCTGGATCCTCCTGGAGACTACCACTGCTGCCTGGGAGCATGAGCATGGCCATACTGTGCATTTACATATCTAGTGGATTCTATTTTTTTAGGTAAGCTTGTATTTTTGGGGGTTTTAAACTGCCTTGGGTGCAATGTAAGCACACCTGTTAGAGGAATAATGTAAGGGAAGCAACTGTGTGGAATGCTAAAAGCCATAACAGTTTGTCACCTTGAGTGGAAATATCTCAATAGAATGAAATGAAGATACATTTTATTAGGGTGGGCAATGGACACAATGGAATAAGTGCTAAAACAGAACATATTCAATAGCAGGACTGACAGTTTTGTTTGTCGTTATAGTACGTAATGGACAATGTGGCCAAGCAGCAGTTCCAGCCTGCAATACCTAGCTAGTGGAATACATACTGTCTTTTACTGAGTAAGCAGCACTAAAGAAATGTTGCTGCTAACACTGTTCTTCTCTCAGAAAGTAGGTACAGCAGCAGCACATGACACACAAGCTGCATTCTGTGTGGAATTGCACCAAGGAGCAGAAGCTGATGCTGAATTCCATCTATAATTCGAGAGGGGGGTTTTGAGTTCCCATTATAATGTAAAGTCTGTCTGATGTCCTGCCTTCTTTGCTGTACTCCAATCCACCACAGCCTTAAACTAATTTGGCATACCCCAGGTCAGCTGAGGGAGACTTTATGCATCATCCCAGAACTCAGTTACACTTAAGTGCCCAATGTTTAAAGAGAACCTGAACTGAAAATTAAAAGTCAAAAATAAACATAAACATGCCATACTTACCTCCTGTGTAGTCTACTCATTAATCTCTTTCTCCTCTCCTGCACCCTGTTTGTCCACTGCGATCAATGAAATTCTCTGTCCTCCGTTTTGAAAATGGCAAATACCCATAACAGCTTCCTGGTCAGCACACTGTTAAACTGTAATATTGCCCACTTGAGCCATGAGAAAACATGGACATTACCTTGCACATTCAGTTGTAACTTACAGCATCTGATATACAACTGATAGCAACTGGTATATTTCAGTTCTGCCAAAATATTGTCAGAATTAGAAGGTATCACTGAAGAAGAAAACAGTGAGCTTCTGAGAGGAACTGACAGTGAGGTAAGTATGTAATATTTATTTACAGCTACATCATGCATTTTTTTTTAAATAATTTTAGTCAGTTCAGGTTCCCTTTAAAGACTAAGGACAGGAAGGCAGAAATACCACCAAAACCCTACTAGGCAGGATATGGGCAAGAGGGGAAGTCAGGCAGTCAAGGTCAGCAATGGAAAATCTTGGAGGGAACTGCAGTACTGAATTGTAAAGAAAGAATAGTCCAGACAAGACAGGGACATAGAAAGGTGGTCAGAGGTTCACAGTACCCAAAGTGCTAGGAAAAACTACATCAAGGTACACAAGCAGAAGTTGGTCCAGAGGGCCATCAAACCTGAGGGAAAAAGGTCAGGCAAGGTCATCCTGAAAAACACTGCCTCTAGATATGTTTATTGTAGGCTACTCCACTTCTTGTTTCCCTCCCATTCCTTTAGATTTTAAGCCCACAAGCAGAACTCTCTCCCTTTTTTGTGTCTTGGAATTCATTATACCTGTACATTTTATTCATCATGTTACTTTTGTCACTGTAATTGCCAATTCAGTATTTTCTGTATTTTCTCACCAATTCTGTATTTTGTATTTTGGTGTATACAATGTGTCTGTATCATTATGTACCCCATGTTCATTTCTTACTTTGTACAGTGCCACAGAATATGTTGGCGCTTTATAAATCAATAATAATAACACAATGCAATCTGATAATCACACCCTATCAGAGAAGCACACTGATACTAATGATATCATGGGCAAAAGAGCACTAGACAGGCCAGACCTTTCATTGGGGCATGTGCCAAACTAGTGGGTCTACAAGTCCCATCAGCTCATTTGCCTGCCTGTAACAATAACATAGTGACCTATCAACCACTGCTAATGGCACTGCTGGAGGGAATAAGACGTGTGTGTAGTTGCACTTGCCCGTCTTAGAAGACATAATATTGTTTTCTTGAACCACGCTGATTTCCTGTGTTTTCTGTTTTGTTTTGTTTTTTCTTTTGAACTGTATTATCATCCCAAAGACTCTTTCTCCCCCCTATTTAATTGTTCCTTAAATCCTAAAATACAGTTTTAACTTTTTCAGTCCTTCTGGGTTTGGAGTAAATTTAGACAAAGTTAATACCTGCGCCAAGACTTCAGTGGGATGCTGAAGCGTTCAATGATAAAACGCTAATAAAACGTCAGTAAAACGTTAATAAAATGCTTTAGCGTTTAATTATCAAGACGTTAAAAAACAGTTAATACTTTCAATAATCACTAATATACAGGGCAGAAAATAACACTTGCATGTGATCACAGCAACACTCACACCCACATACTCTGCTGAAAGATCCAACGCAAGCGCTTTCTATCTAGCTCCTGAGCACTACTAGTGACCACACTCCTCTAATCTCTATGTCTAATCATTATCTTTAGATCTTCTTTCCTTATAGTTAAAAGTTCCATTTAAAGGGACTCCGAGCAGTGCAGAAACTATGGAAAGATGAATATCATTTTAAAGCTCTCTTTCTCCTCTTTCCAATGATATATAAACCGCAGCCCTACGCCTTTTAGTTTTCGCTATTTTCGCGATTGAAATTGCCGCGGCCACGATTTCAATCGCGAAAATAGAGAAAACTAAAAGGCGTAGGGCAACGATTTAGGTGTCACCAGAAAGAGGAGAAAGAGAGCTTTAAAATGATATCCATCTTTCCATAGTTACTTATATTACACAGGACGACACTTTCCCCAGTGTCAGCAGCTCCATTCAGCAGAATGGAGCTGCTGACTTTAGGAAAAAGTCGCCCTGTGTAATACAATGTAACTATGGAAAGATGGATATCATTTTAAAGCTCTCTTTCTCCTCTTTCTGGCGACACCTAAATCGTCACCCTACGCCTTTTAGTTTTCTTTATTTTCGCGATTGAAATCGCGGCCGCAGCAATTTCAATCGCGAAAATAGCGAAAACTAAAAGGCGTAGAGTGGCGGTTTATATATTATTGGAAAGAGGAGAAAGAGAGCTTTAAAATGATATGCATCTTTCCATAGTTTCTGCACTGCTCAGAGTCCCTTTAAAAGGTCTCCATACAGCAGGTCCGTAGCAACTCACTTTTCAGGAGAGGGGGAGAGGGCCCGTATTCGTCTCAGATGTCAGAACTCCGTTCTTTGTTAGATAGCAGTGGATGATGAGCCTCGGCCAAAGGCTCACCTGTTATAACAGTCCACGCCGTTCTCCGTGCTATTGACCCAATTTCAAATCGGCAAAAAACACTCCGGCGTACTCTACCGGATGTTCGGGTGATGTCACCGCTTACAACCAATCAGGCGGATTGGTTGTAAGCGGTGACGTCACCCGAACATCCGGTAGAGTACGCCGGAGTGTTTTTTGCCGATTTGAAATTGGGTCAATAGCACGGAGAACGTCGTGGACTGTTATAACAGGTGAGCCTTTGGCCGAGGCTCATCATCCACTGCTATCTAACAAAGAACGGAGTTCTGACATCTGAGACGAATACGGGCCCTCTCCCCCTCTCCTGAAAAGTGAGTTGCCACGGACCTGCTGTATGGAGACCTTTTAAATGGAACTTTTAACTATAAGGAAAGAAGATCTAAAGATAATGATTAGACATAGAGATTAGAGGAGTGTGGTCACTAGTAGTGCTCAGGAGCTAGATAGGAAGCGCTTGCGTTGGATCTTTCAGCAGAGTATGTGGGTGTGAATGTTGCTGTGATCACATGCAAGTGTTATTTTCTGCCCTGTATATTAGTGATTATTGAAAGTATTAACTGTTTTTTAACGTCTTGATAATTAAACGCTATAGCATTTTATTAACGTTTTACTGACGTTTTATTAACGTTTTATCATTGAACGCTTCAGCATCCCACTGAAGTCTTAGCGCAGGTATTAACTTTGTCTGTTTTTCTGTCTCTCGAAGGGGATGAGAGTGTAACCCCTTGTATACTGTGCAGCCATATTTTAGAAACACGCAGAGCGCTACAACTGTCATTTAACGTTATTTGGAATAAATTTGTTTTTGTACAGTTTAACTTGGCTATTTCCTGTCTTCAGTGGCACACACATTGGCTGCTTTCTATAATTCTTGCCATGCTTTGCACAAACATATTAAGCCTGTCAAAATCTATTACAGCTTGTGGTGTAGTAAAAATTTGTATATGCTGGTCTGCAGCCTTTGGCAAAGGATTATTGTGCATTTGTGCCAAATGTGTTATTGAACCTCTGACTCGAGGATCCCACCTTTTCTCCAAGTTAACATGACTTTACCCCTACATATCCACTCAATACATAGACTGTTATCATCTGATGTATTTCAGCACCAGAGAACCTATTTTGGGAAAAAAATCTCATTCTTTCCTTACTTGTTTTATCTTTGCTTCCGATATAAATAATTCATTTGCCTCTGTGCTTTGCAGTCAAACTATTCTGTCCACCCTAGCCTGTTCAGAGTGTGTGATTTATTATTTAAAAATTTGCAGTGCTGCCTTGTTGTAAGATGTGCATTGTGACTGCTCGCAGAACTGCTACAATCTTCTCTAGATAGCTGCTCTTTCGTTTTCTCTCTCCAAACAGCATCAGCTATTGATTCTTCCTGGTCTCTTTTCATATTACAATTTTATTTTCTTTCTGCTAGACAAAACCTTTGCTGTGAGCTTTCCCTCACTGCTCCCTGAGATGATACTATAAAGACAAACTTAGCCCTTGTTCCTAAAAACAAGACATATTTTGGTTCCTTGGTTAGACTTTTTTTATGCTGCGTATTCTGTTTGCTTCTTACTACCTTTTATTTGTTGGGTTAGGTGACAATTACCTTTGAAGTGTCAAAGTGATTTAAGCTATCAAATATATCAAATGTAAAAATAATAATAATAATAAAAAAATAAAATAAAAATGTTGCCTGTGACCATTTTAAAACACTATTCCAGCTAAAAGTATGTAGAGTGATATGAAGTGGTCATGTGCCTTGTCAAAATACCAGACTTCCCTACCTTCAGTTACATTTTTATGATCATCTTTCCTGCTGTTCTTAAAGAGGAGCTGTTAGGTATAAGGTCTCAGAGAAAATAAACACATATATCAGTAGCTAAAGATTGGCTGTACTTACATTACATATGCATTTCACTGTCCACGTTTGGATTTCACAGAATTTGTATATAGTATATGCAGAGATAGATGCTCCTGACAGCTCATGGCAGGCTCCATGTTTTTCTGTCAAATGTGTCGTCATGTCCTGCCTGCTTCCTGATCACAGATAAGCTCCTACTTGAACAACACAGTGTGCAGTGAATATTAATGAGCCATGTGGCTAGGAACAATAGCTGACTCCTGCAGAGTACTCTGCCCAGAGATTTATCAGTGATACACGCTGGACTGATTACAAGCTTCTGTAACGTCTCATTAGCAGCCGAGGGGAGGGCCCCAGAATGCTTTGCAGTTTAGTATGCGGCTTGCGTCTTTATGGGTCTATAACAGACTTGCTGATAAGCACACATCAAAGGTAACTGAGATTTTTATCTTCACTAATGGCTTTTGAGCTTCCTTCTAAACTGTTTAACACAGGAGAATAGAGGTTTAAATTCGCTTCTGCAGCCTGACAGTTACTCTTTAAGCTAAAAAGTTGAACTTTGCTTATGCAATCAAAAGCCAAAATTAGGTGGACTGGTGAAAGGATTCAAAAGGCTTCTTTACTTGGAAGTTGAACACACACTCTAGTACTGACTAGACTTGCTATCTACTCCTGTAACTTTTTTTTTTTTACAAAAATATAATTTACTTTGAGACACCCTAATCTGTTTACTGTACTATCTCCAAAAATAAGAAAATCGGTATTGTCCAGGATAGCTAGAACCCAATTTGAAAGATGGTTGCTGTAAGGAAATATTCCAGGTAGAGTCCCACACTATATTTCTTGGAGAAAATTCAAGTTCAGGGATGTTATATAGGTGGCTCCTCTAAGGGTGGCGGCTCTGGAGTTCTCCTTTCCTAGCATTAGCCTCGGACCTTTTCCTTTTCTTTCACCTCTTTCCTCTTGTCTTTCTTCCTTTCCTCTTCCCTTCTTATTTCTAACCTCTCTGAGGATGGTCTCTTCCATCCATTCTGTTTTTTTTCTCTTTTTCTCCTTTCTTTTCTATAGTCCTTCTTGTGCCTTTTTTTATTTGAGCTACATGAGTACACTCACATAGTTATCTATGCTGTTATGGTACCCAATACATTTTTTCTGAACGCTGTCATGGCGTTTACCCTGGGTGTATGTTTCCTCTGGGCCCTGGGGCTTCCTGTGTTTTGTTGGCCGCAATTTGTGGCAGTCGCTCCTTCTGGCATGATTACACTTAGGGGCAGCTATGTGTTTCACTACGATCTATTACATATATTTGCTGTTTAAACATTGCCGTTTTGTAAAATCACTAACCTTTGCCTTGTTTACTATGCCAAGTGTACCTCTTGGTAATCAGCTACGGTAATCAGCATATAGTTTGTGCGCAATAGAAATAATCCGCACTCCTAAATAGTACTGGTGTGCAGCTTCCAGGACAAAAAGCATCATACCTTAACCATAACAAAGAAAAAAGAGGTCTTGGAAATACAGGCTGCACCACCATTCCAAATGTAAACAATCTTTATTAGACACCATGCAAAGAACACATACAAGCATTTTAAAAAATTACTGATCCCTATATTCACTGTTCATACACTTTTACCTGAACACTCATGTTCTTTGAGCATTATATCTATCCTTATATTTTTTAGCACTTTGGTCACTATAGGGCTTATTATTGTAGCATGTAATTTTCAGGTCTAGACCCGGGTCTGGGATTGCCTAACATTGGGCTCAATCATTGCACCCAATTTTTGACAATTTAAGCAGTTACAGGGCTGATCGTTTACATAGGTGGTGAGACACTTATTGATCACTGGTCCACAATTGATGTATTGTGGTGAGTTGCTGCTTGTTAGCTTTAACTTTTTAAATGCTTTTATGTGTGCTTTGCATGGTGTGTCTAATAAGGATTGTTTACATTTGGAATGGTGGTGCAGCCTGTATTGCCAAGACCTCTTTTTTTCTTTTTTTTAATGGTTACAGCATATAGTTTGTCTTATGTCTTGGCTCCTTCAATTTTTCATGGCTTTTTATTGTCTGTAAACACTATTACCAGATGAGCTTTTAGCCAATGTCTCCATTCCTCAAAAAACAATTGAACCCCATTGTATCATAGCTACATTATGCATATGAGAACTTCAGAAAACTAAACAAGTATACAAAGCAGATGTTATTCCAGTCTTTTAAAATGACTGAGATTTTTTTTTTTTTTTTGCACTACCATTACTCAATTAGAGCAATGCCCCCTTGCAGGGGTCTAAAGATAGGCAAGGACAACAAAATGTACAATGAAGAATGCATCCAAAACATAGCATTAAAGAAAACCTGTAACGAGTAGAAGTTCCCCTGGGGGGTACTAACCTCGGGTGGGGGAAGCCTCCGGATCCTATCGAGGCTTCCCCGTCCTCCTGTGTCCCACGGCGGTGGCGCAAAAGCTCCCGGAATGGCAGGGATGTAAATCCTGTATTTACCTTCCCGGCTCCAGCACAGGCGCAGTATCGGTTCTCCGATTGGAGATAGGCGGAAATAGCCGATTGCTGTCTAGCTGCTCTACTGCACAGGCGCAAGTCTCCTGCACCTGCGTAGTAGAGCGGACCCGACAGAGATCGGCTATTTCCGCCTATCTCTGTGCTGAGAGCCACAACAGTGCCCCCGCTGGGGCCAGGGAAGGTAAATATTTCAAGCCTTGTCAGGCTTGTCGTATATGTACCTTTAAAGAGAAACTCCGAGAAAGAATTGAACTTTATCCCAATCAGTAGCTGATACCCCCTTTTACATGAGAAATCTATTCCTTTTCACAAACAGACCACCAGGGGGAGCTGTATGACTGATATTGTGGTGAAACCCCTCCCACAAGAAACTCTGAGGACCGTGGTACTTCTGGCAGTTTCCTGCTGTCTGTGAACCTTGTTGCATTGTGGGAAATAGATGTTTACAGCTGTTTCTAACTGCCAAAAAAGCTTATGCAATCAAAAGCCAAAATTAGGTGGACTGGTGAAAGGATTCAAAAGGCTTCTTTACTTGGAAGTTGAACACACACTCTAGTACTGACTAGACTTGCTATCTACTCCTGTAACTTTTTTTTTTTTACAAAAATATAATTTACTTTGAGACACCCTAATCTGTTTACTGTACTATCTCCAAAAATAAGAAAATCGGTATTGTCCAGGATAGCTAGAACCCAATTTGAAAGATGGTTGCTGTAAGGAAATATTCCAGGTAGAGTCCCACACTATATTTCTTGGAGAAAATTCAAGTTCAGGGATGTTATATAGGTGGCTCCTCTAAGGGTGGCGGCTCTGGAGTTCTCCTTTCCTAGCATTAGCCTCGGACCTTTTCCTTTTCTTTCACCTCTTTCCTCTTGTCTTTCTTCCTTTCCTCTTCCCTTCTTATTTCTAACCTCTCTGAGGATGGTCTCTTCCATCCATTCTGTTTTTTTTCTCTTTTTCTCCTTTCTTTTCTATAGTCCTTCTTGTGCCTTTTTTTATTTGAGCTACATGAGTACACTCACATAGTTATCTATGCTGTTATGGTACCCAATACATTTTTTCTGAACGCTGTCATGGCGTTTACCCTGGGTGTATGTTTCCTCTGGGCCCTGGGGCTTCCTGTGTTTTGTTGGCCGCAATTTGTGGCAGTCGCTCCTTCTGGCATGATTACACTTAGGGGCAGCTATGTGTTTCACTACGATCTATTACATATATTTGCTGTTTAAACATTGCCGTTTTGTAAAATCACTAACCTTTGCCTTGTTTACTATGCCAAGTGTACCTCTTGGTAATCAGCTACGGTAATCAGCATATAGTTTGTGCGCAATAGAAATAATCCGCACTCCTAAATAGTACTGGTGTGCAGCTTCCAGGACAAAAAGCATCATACCTTAACCATAACAAAGAAAAAAGAGGTCTTGGAAATACAGGCTGCACCACCATTCCAAATGTAAACAATCTTTATTAGACACCATGCAAAGAACACATACAAGCATTTTAAAAAATTACTGATCCCTATATTCACTGTTCATACACTTTTACCTGAACACTCATGTTCTTTGAGCATTATATCTATCCTTATATTTTTTAGCACTTTGGTCACTATAGGGCTTATTATTGTAGCATGTAATTTTCAGGTCTAGACCCGGGTCTGGGATTGCCTAACATTGGGCTCAATCATTGCACCCAATTTTTGACAATTTAAGCAGTTACAGGGCTGATCGTTTACATAGGTGGTGAGACACTTATTGATCACTGGTCCACAATTGATGTATTGTGGTGAGTTGCTGCTTGTTAGCTTTAACTTTTTAAATGCTTTTATGTGTGCTTTGCATGGTGTGTCTAATAAGGATTGTTTACATTTGGAATGGTGGTGCAGCCTGTATTGCCAAGACCTCTTTTTTTCTTTTTTTTAATGGTTACAGCATATAGTTTGTCTTATGTCTTGGCTCCTTCAATTTTTCATGGCTTTTTATTGTCTGTAAACACTATTACCAGATGAGCTTTTAGCCAATGTCTCCATTCCTCAAAAAACAATTGAACCCCATTGTATCATAGCTACATTATGCATATGAGAACTTCAGAAAACTAAACAAGTATACAAAGCAGATGTTATTCCAGTCTTTTAAAATGACTGAGATTTTTTTTTTTTTTTTTGCACTACCATTACTCAATTAGAGCAATGCCCCCTTGCAGGGGTCTAAAGATAGGCAAGGACAACAAAATGTACAATGAAGAATGCATCCAAAACATAGCATTAAAGAAAACCTGTAACGAGTAGAAGTTCCCCTGGGGGGTACTAACCTCGGGTGGGGGAAGCCTCCGGATCCTATCGAGGCTTCCCCGTCCTCCTGTGTCCCACGGCGGTGGCGCAAAAGCTCCCGGAATGGCAGGGATGTAAATCCTGTATTTACCTTCCCGGCTCCAGCACAGGCGCAGTATCGGTTCTCCGATTGGAGATAGGCGGAAATAGCCGATTGCTGTCTAGCTGCTCTACTGCACAGGCGCAAGTCTCCTGCACCTGCGTAGTAGAGCGGACCCGACAGAGATCGGCTATTTCCGCCTATCTCTGTGCTGAGAGCCACAACAGTGCCCCCGCTGGGGCCAGGGAAGGTAAATATTTCAAGCCTTGTCAGGCTTGTCGTATATGTACCTTTAAAGAGAAACTCCGAGAAAGAATTGAACTTTATCCCAATCAGTAGCTGATACCCCCTTTTACATGAGAAATCTATTCCTTTTCACAAACAGACCACCAGGGGGAGCTGTATGACTGATATTGTGGTGAAACCCCTCCCACAAGAAACTCTGAGGACCGTGGTACTTCTGGCAGTTTCCTGCTGTCTGTGAACCTTGTTGCATTGTGGGAAATAGATGTTTACAGCTGTTTCTAACTGCCAAAAAAGCATGCAGCAGCTACATCACCTGCCAACAGTAAAAATGTTACCATGTAATAAATGTCAGAATGTAAATCGGGAATTTAAAAGATTTTACAATGGGCAAACACTGACTAAATTATTTATACATAATTATTGTAAAAATGAAGCACTTATTTTTATTTAAGGGGTATGTGTGATACACATGCCCTTTGAGTGGTGCTGTATGTGGCCCATTTCTCGTTGGCTGATCCTGCCATGGCCCTTTGTGGTGGAGCAATCCGGAGTGGAGGGAAAGACATGAACTGTCTATCAGTGAGGAGAAGGTCCATTATCCCCTCATTAGCGATCTGAGTGAGGGAATGCCCTTCATATGGCATCCGTCTCCTTGGTTGGCCTGGGGACATCATGTCTGGCTCAGATTAGCTCTCTGTGCTAGTGTTGGGCGAACAGTGTTCGCCACTGTTCGGGTTCTGCAGAACATCACCCTGTTCGGGTGATGTTCGAGTTCGACCGAACACCTAATGGTGTTCGGCCAAACCGTTCGGCCATATGGCCAAACTGCGAGCGCATGGCCGAACGGTCCCCTGAACATTTGGCTAGCGCTGTGATTGGCCGAACGGGTCGCGTGGTTCGGCCCGAACGCACTCTGATTGGCCGAACGGGTCACGTGGGTCGGGTAAATAAATACCCGATCCGCGTCATTTCCCCGTCATTTGTCTGTGGGATTAGCTTTGGGTAGGCAGGCAGGTTAGATAGAGTCTCTCTCGCTCTCCAGCCAGGCTAGCCAGGGTCCCCCCCAGTCAATGTGTGTGCTGCTGCGTTCAGTAGTACACCGGCGCTCAGTCACCCCATTACTATTTAGCATTCTGTACTCTGCCAATCAGTGTATATATATTACTGGGATCTGTAGTGCACCAACGCTCAGTCACCCCATTACTATATAAAGCATTGTGTACGCTGCCAATCAGTGTATATATATTACTGGGATCTGTAGTGCACCAACGCTCAGTCACTCCATTACTATATAAAGCATTGTGTACGCTGCCAATCAGTGTATATATATTACTGGGATCTGTAGTGCACCAACGCTCAGTCACTCCATTACTATATAAAGCATTGTGTACGCTGCCAATTAGTGTATATATATTACTGGGATCTGTAGTGCACCAACGCTCAGTCACTCCATTACTATATAAAGCATTGTGTACGCTGCCAATCAGTGTATATATAGCTGGGATCTGTAGTGCACCAACGCTCAGTCACTCCATTACTATATAAAGCATTGTGTACGCTGCCAATCAGTGTATATATATTACTGGGATCTGTAGTGCACCAACGCTCAGTCACTCCATTACTATATAAAGCATTGTGTACGCTGCCAATCAGTGTATATATATTACCGGGATCTGTAGTACACCAACGCTCAGTCACTCCATTACTATATAAAGCATTGTGTACGCTGCCAATCAGTGTATATATATTACTGGGATCTGTAGTACTTCACTCACCGTCAACCACTATATAGCATTGCGTACTCTGCCAGTCAGTGTGTATATTGCTGGGATCAGTAATACTCCACTCACCGTCAAAAACTATATGAGCTCACCATGAGTTCCTCAGAGACCTCCGCTATGAGCAGCACTCCCAACAACAGCAACAGCCAACGCCCCACGCAAGCTATAACATCCACCCCAGCAGCCAGTGGTCAGCAGCAGCCCTCCCCGGAGGAGAACGTTGTGTCCATCGGTCCGGCGCCAGAGCGATTATTGAGGGCTGCCATTGAGGAGATGATGGGGCCTGATGTGGAGGAGGAGGTCGGGCTCAGGCCAGCATCCCAAGTTAATGTTGAGGACGATGAGGGGTCTGTGTCTGGGGATGTTGGGGTGGCAGAGGTGGTGGGTGGGTCAGACTCAGGAGAAGAGTTGTATGATGAGGATGATGATCGGGACCATCTGTATGTGCCTCAGAGTCCGACCCCGGAAAACATGTTGTATCGTGTGTTTAGGTACTAAAATCTGCGTTCCCAGTACTGCCCGGGTCCACGGATCCATATAATTTTTTGGGCAGCACTATCAAACTGTGGTACTATGAGCGAGTTGTCATGGTCCTTCTGTGCTGTCACACTCACCGTCTGTCTGCAGATGGATTGTCCAACACAGCTACGCCATCTGACATGTAGTCCTTGACCATCTTCTCCAGGCGATCGGTGTTGGAGGACGTGGAACTGCCCGATTGCTGTTCTGTGTGCTGCTGCATGGGTGTCAGAAAATGTTCCCACTCCAAGGACACTGCCAATACCATTCCCTTTTGGGCACTAGCAGCAGCTTGTGTTCTTTGCTGCCCTCCTGGTCCTCCTGGGTTGGCTGAAGTCAGTCTGTCGGCGTACAACTGGCTAGAGAAGGAGGAAGATGTCAATCTCCTCTCTAAAGTCTCCATCCTCAAGGGTCTTCAGATTCCCCCACTTGCATCATGCCAGCGGTTTCCATCTTCAACATTGATTTCTTCAGTAAACACAGCAGTGGTATTGTAATGCTGACTGTAGAGTTGTCACTGCTCAGTCACAAGCAACGTGGATTGCTCAAAATTTTGGAGGACTTGGCAGAGGTCCAACATGGTGGCCCAATCAGATCCACAGAAGCTTGGTAGCTACTAGCTAGCTGCTGGAATGCGCCTCGGCACTGCGCAAAAGCGTGCTAGCATGTGCAGCGTAGAATTCCAGCGCGTAGGGAGGGACATCACCCAGCGAGCGATGGTGCGCTACATTGAAGCGCTCCTGCATCTCTTGGTGAGTCCTTCAGAAGCGGTACTGGACTTTAAAAAATGTTTTTTTTTCCCTTCAACAGAAAATCTGCCACGTTGGAGTGAGGAGGACGCCGCCGACCCCGACACCAAGCTGAACCCCGGCGAACTCCAAGCAGAGGATCTTCAGGAACCCTCAAGGCTTCGAGCAAGCTGAGGAGGATCAGCAGTCCCGAAGAGACCTCTCCTCATATGTGACTGTTTGCAGTGGAGTAGAGCTCCCCAAAACAACCTCTCACTTGTCTCTTTGTCACTGGTCACTTTGTCATTTTGTCACTTTGTCACTTTGTCATTTTGTCACTTTGTCACTTTGTCACTGGTCACTTTGTCATTTTGTCACTTTGTCAGTCACTGTGGTCACTTTGTCAGTCACTTTGTCACTTTGTCACTGGTCACTTTGTCACTTTTCACTTTGTCACTTGTCACTTGGTCACTTGTCCAGATGATCTCGGTACACCTCCTGCGATTCAAATTCCTACACATATTGCTCTGGGATTTGGGTGTGATGAATGATGCATCTAACTGGCCACCGGAGGCAATTAAGGCCTTCAAAACATTGAAAGCAGCTTTCTGTTCTGCCCCCATTTTGCGTCATGTTGAGTTGTTGACGTCATGTTCATCCTCGGCCTCGCCTTGCATTTCAGTGCGAGGTGCATTTTCCACAGAAAAAGGTTGTGAATCCGGGCACAACATTTGTGGCTGTTCCATTGACCTTTCACAGGTAGAAGATTGTGGGGGTGGGAATAGCTCCTCCAAATAGCAACAAATGCAGCAGCGCTGTGTAGTCAACTTTAGAGTAATGTAGTTCCACCTCCAGAGATCCCAATAGGTAATTCTTCCACTCCTAAAAGTGCAACTCAGTGCACAAAAAAAAGGAGATAGGGACTCTCTCAGTGGAATAGATAAAATGCACAATTTATTTGAGTATATAGATTAAAATCAGATAAGATAAAACTCACATATAGAGCTTATTAGTTTGAATAAAGGGACATATGTGCAATATAATGGTTGCCCACAAGATGGAGTAGGAGGACTCCTCTTTAATTTTTGCAACATTTGGATATTTTGGAAAATAATTAGAGGACTTATATACATTTTATCCACAAGATGGAGCTCATGAGCATTTATATTGAAATATTATTATAAACAGAGAACATTTTATAACTTTATAACAATTTCTATGTATCATTTTAGCTTTGCTGTATTTTAATTTTTAATTTTCCATACGAATCAATCAGAATATAGAGGTTGTGGTAGGATAGAATTATTTATTCACAAAAAGCTTTTATATAGAAGAATTTCATATTGAAATAATATAGATATATTTATTTGCATATATTTTTATTTGGATACTTGCTTGATAGTTTTGCATTTTATATGTTAAAGGATGTATAGCCTATATGAAGATTTGTGATGCCTTTCCTAAGAGTCAGCATATGCGACTTCACTGCTACATATAGCTAAATCTATATGTGAGCAGACATGTCCGCATACCGCGATGGAGCGCATACGCGCTCCAGTGAGGAACGCACATAGTCATGGCGTATGGCCGTTTGATCACATATCGTGATGGAGCGCATGTGCGCTCCAATGACGGCCTGGTTCACTTACGTGAACCGGAAGTGATTACCGGACCAACCGGAAGTGCCCACTACGAACAGCGGGCGCCATTCGCAACTGTGCTGACTCTGGGGAAGGTAATTATGGCCACCAAACTGTATATATTTGTGTTTGCCCGCCCGCTCTCGTATCCCCTGATGACGGCGGAAGGCCGAAACTAGTCGGGACGAGAGCGGGCAATATCACACTGATCGCTGACATTTGTAGTACCACACGGAGTGGGAAGCGTTTGTTGCCAGGAGGGTTCCTACTGGAGTAGGACCCTCTATATGTGAGTTTTATCTTATCTGATTTTAATCTATATACTCAAATAAATTGTGCATTTTATCTATTCCACTGAGAGAGTCCCTATCTCCTTTTTTTTGTGCACTGAGTTGCACTTTTAGGAGTGGAAGAATTACCTATTGGGATCTCTGGAGGTGGAACTACATTACTCTAAAGTTGACTACACAGCGCTGCTGCATTTGTTGCTATATCTGTTGTATTGGAGGCCAAGGATTTACCTCTACAGTGGCTGCAGTGTGTGTCTCTGTCTAAGAATACCAGCTGACATCACGTGAGGCGCCTCTACTATACCATTGACAGCTTCTCCAAATAGCCCATTGTGTCCTGAAAACTACTCATTGCATTGCTTTGCGCACGCATTTTTTTGTCCTCATGCAAGGCCTGAGTTGCGCCTGAAAGCGTGGCCTTCTCCTCCTGCGCCTCCTCTTCCATCCTGTGTGCTGCTGCTGGGTTAGCGTTGCCGGTCCCTTTTCCTGGAACCTCTCATCTTTATTACATTTATGACTGCATGGCGACAAAATGCATGTTACCTGTGCAAAGAAAACAGACATTTCCCGCATTTAAAAGGCAGTTTTCCCTTTGAAACTTTAAAATCGATTTTCTCAAAAACTATAAGCTCTTTTTGCTAAAAATTTTTTCCTCTTGTACCCACTCCCAAGGTGCACATACCCTGTAAATTTGGGGTATGTAGCATGTAAGGAGGCTTTACAAAGCACGAAAGTTCGGGTCACCATTGACTTCCGTTATGTTCGGAGTTCGGCACGAACACCCGAACATTGCGGCCATGTTCGGCGAACGTTCGCGAACCCGAACATCCAGGTGTTCGCCCAACACTACTCTGTGCCTGGCCGACAGAGGAGTGTGTGGTGACATGGGCTCGCTCCCTTAATAGTGGGAACTTTGGAGCGCAATCTGCAAATGGAGGAAAAAACTTTTAGCCATCTGCATTTTTGAGGCCTTAGATGCTTTCCTTGCAGTGAAAGACAATAATGGTTATAATTACTAGAATGAGGGTTGCTGAAGGCTGCGCCGGAATGAGGTCAGCTGCTGGCTGCTCCAAAATGAAGTCGCTGCTGGCTGCACCAGAATGAGGTCAGCTGCTGGCGGCTCCGGAATAAGGTAGGCTGCTGAATGCACTGGAATGAGGTTGGCTGCTGGCTGCATCAAAATAAGGTTGGCTGCTGACTGCATCAAAATAAGGTTGGCTGCTTGCTGCACCAAAGGTCTGCTGCTGGCTACATTGGAATGAGGTCAGATGCTAGCAGGAATGGGATTTGTGCTGTAGGTACTGGTAGTAGATGTAGGGAAAAAAAGGTTGAACTTACAGTTTTGTACACAGAGAGGAATGTCAGCGCTTCTAAACAAAGCTGAACCTGACTGCTATTAGCTGCATGGAGCAGCAAGGTCACTTAAAGACTGGGCTCATTATAGCTGAGACAGTTGCTAAACACCTACACTCATGGAGGATGTTTGCTTCCAAAATCATTTGCATGCAAAGGATTTCCACTGTGATGAGATCATCCTATCCTAACAAGTTAAGCAAGGCTTCCACCTTATATAAATTAAACAGAGGTAAATATTCACTCTATGAAACAGAATTTGAAATATCATACCAGATATTAACAAGTCTTTCAATTTCTTGTGCGCAGAAAATTATTTTCAAATAAGCAATCCACTGTGATCTCCCAGGATCCTGTAAAAAGATAGCTTCACATAGCGTAATACTGCTTCATAATTCAAAAACTCAAGTTCCACCAAAAGTCCATGTGCGGGTGACCAACTGTGCAATGAACACTGTGTTCCCACCACCTCATAAACCAAGAGGCTCACCAGATCCAAACCACCTATCAGCAGGTGGAAATCATGCTCAATTCGTATGCATCACCCAGCTCATCAGTGATCATACTCAGCAAACAACTTGTAAAAAGTAGGCCTTTTTAATAAAACAAAATAAAAACTTCATTGCCTAGTATATCCATACAAATACATCTCAGCTGCGCTTCTCGCGCACTACAGCAACTTACAAGCTTTAAAATTAGATGGTCTGTTACAGCGGTGGGTCTCCCAGGCCTGGCGTCTAACACTCCGTGTCCTCTCCGCGGCGTGCCGCGTTCCCAGACGTGTATGCCCGCCTGGTCCTTCCGCGTTCCTCCCTCACCACACAACGTGTGTCAGGTGTACTGGCTCCGCATATTTTATTTATTGAATTTCAGAAAATTATTTGTTTAACAAAACCATGCATTAAGGCTGTCTTATCTCTGCTTGAGAGTAACTGGAGAAATGTTTGTGACACAATTCTTCCTCCTCTTTAGCTAATAATATATATAAATCATACCTCCCAACTTTTTGAGATAAGAAAGAGTGACACTTTAAGACACGCCCCTGCCACACTTCTAACTACGCCCCCACCACACACTTTCTCAGAAATATTGCTAAAATTTGAGAATCTAAAGATGTAGATTTATCATTCAAACCACACTGGTCCTTTCTATCATAATTAGTTTATCTTAGTTTTAACATTTAAAATAATTATTTAATTAATATTTCCTATTTTCAATTGATAGGAAAAAAGTTGAGAGATCGTTTAACACATTTTAGTTGAAAATTATGTGTATTAACACAGATCTGTACATGAGTCTTGAAAGAGAGACAAATGAAGAAGACAAGACTAGACAAATAACATTTACAGCATAATGCACTTTTCTTCTAGCAGACTCAAAGCGCTTTAGCTGCAGCCACTAGGGCGTGCTCAGTAGGCAGTAGCAGTCTTAGGGAGTCTAGCCCAAGGACTCCTTGCGGAATAGGTGAGATTTGAAACCAGGTCTTCTGCATCAGAGGCAGAGCTCTTAACCATTACACTATCCAGACAGGAACAGACTAACCAGCAAGCTCATGGTGAACCAGAACTCATTGGAGTGTGTGAGGGGCTATAATGGCCCTAAAAGCCCCCTTACTAAAATGCTAAGGAAAACAAGAGTTTGCTTTCTTAAAACAGAAAGAATTTGCGATAATTTAGGTTGGAGTGAGCTTGAGATGTCTCCCAGTGCATCACTACTGAATATATGCAAATTAACTATTATTACTCTTAGAAGCTAAACACACCTCCAGAACCGCTGGAATGCAATAATGTGTCAGCTTGTTAATTTGTACAGAGCCATAATAGAGCCATCATGTTGGATTATTATGGCTCTGTACAAATTAACAAGCTGACACATCATTGCATTCCAGTGGTTCTGGAGGTTTGTTTAGCTTCTAAGGGCATCAATGGTTAATTTGCATATATTCAGCAGTGATGCACTGGGAGACATCTCAAGCTCACTCCAACCTAAATTATCGCAAATTCTTTCTGTTTTAAGAAAGCAAACTCTTGTTTTCCTTAGTATTTTAGTAAGGGGGGTTTTAGGACCATTGTAGCCCCTCACACACGCCAATGAGTTCTGGTTCACCATGAGCTTGCTGGTTAGTCTGTTCCTCTCGGTGTTACAAGCCCTACGCCATAGAGCCAAATTATTCTATGCCATGCACTGATGAGGATCAAACAATCCGAAACAGTCTGTATGCGTGTTGGATTATTATGACTCTGTACAAATTAACAAGCTGACACATCATTGCATTCCAGCGGTTCTGAAGGTGCGTTTAGCTTCTAAGGGCATCAATGGTTAATTTGCATATATTCAGCAGTGATGCACTGGGAGACATCTCAAGATCACTCCAACATGAATTATCGCAAAATCTTTCTGTTTTAAGAAAGCAAACTCTTACTATCCAGACAGAAAGAGAGATGGAGGGATTTAGTTCCCAAAGAGGGACTGCCCCCCTGAAAGAGGCACAGTTGGGAGTTATGTAGAAGAAATACATTTTTTGGGGTTAATTGTGTTGCAGTAAAATGGACTATTGTGCAGGTGTGTGGCCGCGCTCGTGCATGAAGAGGAGCATAGTTCCAATGTGCAGAAGGGTCGGCGGAGAACACCGTGAGAAGCATATGAAGGATTCAGAGGGATCCCTCTCCTTGGGTAAGTATTTGATTGGTGGTACTTCATCTCTATAACCACAGCCAAGGTATAGATTTCTAACACTGTAAAGTGAACCAGAGATGAAGCACCTTCATGTATTTTACCATATACATCAGTGGGAACATTAGAGAAAACACCTGATAAAATCCCTGACTAAGCATTCAGGAATTGCTTTGCTCAGGAATCATTATAGCGGACTCTGTCTTCTGTGATGTCTTTTCAAGCCCAAGCCTGCACCCTTGTGGCTCTGCTCAGGAATCATTATAGCTGAGTCATTATAGCAGAGCCAGACTGAATGATCAGTCGGGGATTTTATCAGGGCTGATAAGAAGCAAGCTGAACAGTCAAGAATAAAACAGAGCAGGGTAAGTGTTTTCTCCAATGTTCCCACTGATATATATGGTAAAATACATGAGGGTGCTTTGTCTCTGGTTCCCTTTAAGCAGCCACTGGGGAGTGACACCGTGGAAGTGCTCATTTCAGTTTCTACAAAGTATTTTGGACTGCTTAGATATGGATACCATACTAGGATCCAGAAATTGATATTTCTTCCTCTGCTTTTACAACTGATACCCCTGAAAATAGTTTTGTTGAATCATCCCAGTCTACCTATCTGGTGATCCCTCAACCTTTCCAACTTCTTCAGCCTAACATTATTTTTCATCTCATCACACATAATTAACATTTACTCTTTTATGCATTCTCCTCCCTGTGTTTCTCTTTCTCTACAAAAAACTAGTAACAATTGTATGAGCATTCTGGCATTAAGAAGTCTTCACTTTCACTTCCTTTCATATTATTTTTTATTCTGTGTTATATACATTTGATCAAAAGGTCAGGCAAATATATGAGATTTGATTAAGCATTTGACCTTTCAAGCAATACATTTAAATTAAATTTTAAAGAGCATCTCATCTTTGAAAAGGATGGAGATGAAGATTATCTACATACTGTTACTTTATTGAACATAATTAAATGTACTACGGGTTGTATACACAAATACACTTCTACAGTATATAATAAAATGTGCTACTTGTTTAACCTCCTTGGCGGTAATGACGAGCTCAGCTCGTCCATTACCACCGGAGGGCGCCGCTCAGACCTTGCTGGGCCGATTTTGATAAAAAAAAAAATTAATACACGCAGCTAGCACTTTGCTAGCTGCGTGTCTAACTTGATCGCTGCTGCCCGCCGCCGATGCGCCGCTACCCGCCGCGTTAGAGGGCCCCCCCTGAGATCCCGTGCGCAGCCTGGCCAATCAGTGCCAGGCAGCGCTGAGGGGTGGATCAGGACTCCCGATGACGTCATCACGATCGTCGCCACGGCGACGGGGGAAGCCCTAAAGGAAATCCTGTTTAGAACGGGATTTCCTTTAGGGATGTGTAGCCTTTCCCCCCACCTTTTAAGAATTACTAGTTGCCTGGATATGCTGCTGATCCTCTGCCTCTAAAACTTTTAGCCGTAGACCCTAAACAACCATGCAGCAGATCAGGTGTTTCGGACATCATTGTCAGGTGTGACAAGATTAGCACATGCTTGTTTCAGGAGTGTGATTCAGACACTACTGCAGCCAAATAGACCAGCAGGGCTGCCAAGCAACTGGCATTGTTTAAAAGGAAATAAATATTGTAGCCTCCATATACCTCTCACTTCAGTTGCCCTTTAAGTTTTGCTGCCAATTAGTCAGTTAGTTCAGGTGTAGCAAATAGGTAACAGGTTTCTACTCTCTGCAGCTTATTGCTTATGCAGCAAGATAAAAAGTGCCTAGGCAGCCCATAAGAGAGTAAGTAATTCCACATTTGTAACTTCATTGCACTTTCAGCTTCAGATAGTTTTTGAAATTCATAGCTAGTTACAAATTAAAAAGTAACCCTACTTCATTAACATTTATTTGTAAGAGAGAAAGAAAAAAATAGACCACTGATATGTTTGTATCAGTCTCTAAGGGATATGAAGTTTCCTGTTAATGGTACTGTTGAATAACAGCAAGTAACAAGACTAATACATGTGACACTATCTATTGTTAAAAGTGACACTAGGTTCATTTGAGCATAGCATTAAGGACTTACTATAAGCGCTTTTCTGAGTGCTTGTGAGTGATTAGCACTTTCTGGGCGCTTTTTCAAAATCGCTCCTATTCACATTCATTAAAACTGTGGTAAAAATTGCAGTGATCACGTACGCGTACAATCGTGCATTTCTTTACTCGATTTTTACCACGATTTTAAAGTGAAAGTGAATGGGAGCGATTTTTAAAAGCATTTAGAAAGTGCTAATTACTTGCGCTCAGAAACAGTGTGGCTGAGCCATTAGAGCACAATAAGAAAGAGTCCATTGGGTTAATTTAACAAACCCAGGAACTGAACAATTTCATATCTTGCCTTATTGCTGCCACAATAACTTAGCTACTAGGATAGCAGCTGAAAGCTAATAGTGTGGATAAACACACTATTTTATTATTATAAACTAAAAGAAAAGTGTACCCACTCTCTCCCCACCATATTAAAATAAAACAAAAACAAACACAAAAAACCTTTGTTTCTATACAGGCTGTATTCCTCAGGGAATTTCATTTCCAAGAGTAAGTGTCTCTGCCACCTATCCAGTGCTATCCACCTGGTCTTTAACATTACAGGGTACACTGCTGTCAGTATGTGTTTCCCACCGCCAGTGTCCACACAGAACTACTGTATATCTTCTGCTGCCAGTCTGCCACCAGCTATTACGCCACTACAATAGCTGCATCTACCGGCTCCTCCTCCTGCTGTGTCAGTATGTGTTTCCCACCGCCAGGGTCCACACCAGAACTATATCTTCTGCTGCCAGTCTGCCACCAGCTATTATGCCACTACAATAGCTGCATCTACCTCCTCCTCCCGCTGTGTCAGTCTTTGTTTCCCACCGCCAGGGTCCACACCAAAACTATATCTTCTGCTGCCAGTCTGCCACCAGTTATTACGCCACTACAATAACTGAATTTACCTCCTCCTCCCGCTGTGTCAGTCTGTGTTACCCACAGCCAGGGTCCTCACAGAACTATATCTTCTGCTGCCAGTCTGCCACCAGCTATTACGCCACTACAATAGCTGCATCTACCGGCTCCTCCTCCTGTTGTGTCAGTATGTGTTTCCCACCGCCAGGGTCCACACCAGAACTATATCTTCTGCTGCCAGTCTGCCACCAGCTATTATGCCACTACAATAGCTGCATCTACCGCCTCCTCCCGCTGTGTCAGTCTGTGTTTCCCACCGCCAGGGTCCACACCAAAACTATATCTTCTGCTGCCAGTCTGCCACCAGTTATTACGCCACTACAATAGCTGAATTTACCTTTCCTCCCGCTGTGTCAGTCTGTGTTACCCACAGCCAGGGTCCACACAGAACTATATCTTCTGCTGCCAGTCTACCACCAGCTATTACGCCACTACAATAGCAGCAACCAGAGGCGGGACAAGGTCCTCCAGCACCCGAGGCTGAGACACCAAAGTGCGCCCCTCCATCCCCCCCCCACCCCAGCCATCACACACTGATTGCTATTAGACTAAGAGGCTCCCCAGGGCCCCCAACCTCCCCGACACCTTAATCTCTAGTTATCTGGCTTGCAGTCACTGTCATGTATCCCCTTTTCTTATTTCTTTCTGCTTCAAACACAATTAGGAATGACAGCTGAATGAATTGTGCGCCCCCTCCTACACTGCGCCCTGAGGCTGGAGCCTCTCCAGCCTATGCCTCGGCCCGGCCCTGGCAGCATCTACCTCCTCCTCCTGCTGTGTCAGTCTGTGTTACCCACAGCCAGGGTCCACACAGAACTATATATTTTGCTGCCAGTCTGCCACCAGCTATTACGCCACTACAATAGCTGCATCTACCTACTCCTCCTGCTGCTGTGTCAGTCTGTGTTACCCACCGCCAGGGTCCACACAGAACTATATCTTCTGCTGCCAGTCTACCACCAGCTATTATGCCACTACAATAACTGTATTTTGTTGAAGAAAAAAAAAACTGTTTAATTTTTTTTGAAATGTCTGAGTTGAAAACTGTGATGTCCCAGTTGTGTATTGGAAACAATGTGGGCTTCACTACCGCTGTCTGGAACCTCCTGATGTTAATTTACAGCCATTTTTTTTTTATTATACCTCCCCACATAAACAATTACTGTTTTTCCTTAAAAAAACATGATGCTTCATTCACTATTTACTAAAAAAAAAAAACGTTTTGGAAGCAATTTAAAGGCCAGTTTGTGATTTCAGTTTGAACTCCAGATTTTCCCGAAAAATGGGTTTGAATACCGAATTCGAATCGGATTTCCGAATCGACCGAATTTGAGGCTTCGGAATTATCTGAATTTCTGACTATTCAAATTTGGATCAACTCGGATAGTAAAAAGAGGTATCCGAGCATCACTGTGTATAAAGATCCCTGGCATCTTTTCCTATTTTTTTAAACTTTTTTTTATGTTCAGAGGGTGGTAAATTCCAAGCATCTTTAACCCCTTGTCCCCCAGGCAGGCTGGGATAGCCAGAATGTGGAGCCCCAGCCGAGTGGGGCTTCACACCCTGAGCTATACCAGCCCGCATAGTCCATGATATAAGGGGGGTCCAGGGAAGAAAGGGCGGCCAAGCCTTCCCCTCCCTCCCGGAGCCCTTGTCCAATCCATGGACAAGAGGCTCTTCCCCACCTCCGGTGCCCCAGGAGGAGGTGGGAGTGACGACTCCCTTGGGGGGGTTCATAGTAGCATGTGGGAGACCCCTTTAAGAAGGGGACCCCAGATGCCTCCCCCCTCCCAGGAGAAATGAGTATAGGGGTAGAGATGGCCGAACAGTTCACTGGCAAACATCTGCTGTTTGCGTTCACGGTGGGTAGCGAACAGATAGGGCGGTTTGATCCGCCCCTATACCTCAACATCAGGCTGCACTCACCCACGGACCCCCGTCCCCCCTATAAAAACGTGGCAGTGCCGGCCATATTCTCAGTCTGGTGATGTTGCTGTAGTGAGTGGAAGGGAGAGACATTGCTGCAGAGACAGGAACAGTTAGCTAGGTGTTTCTGTTTATTGCTGATTGCTGAAGGCACCCCAAATCAAAAGTAATTTTGAGGGCTCATATTGTTCTAGTTGTGTGTGTGTGTGTGCGTGCGTGCGTGTGTGTGACACTGGTCCCACTGCATACAGACCAGCCACAGTCATTGCTGTGCTGGGCTGTGTAATTCTACTATATGCTTCCATCTATATTGCAAGCAAGCCAGCACACTGTCTATCATAAGCTGTGCTTAGCTTGCTACTGTTTCTGTTATTGATATCTGTTTGTGTGGGTTACCCTTACACTGTATACAGGCCACAGTGAGTTGCTGGGCTTTGTAGTTCTACTATACTCTTCTATTTATATTGCTAGCAAGCCAGCACACTGTCTATCATAAGCTGTGCTTAGCTTGCTACTGTATCTGTTATTGATATCTGTTTGTGTGGGTTACACTTACACTGCATACAGGCCACAGTGAGTTGCTGGGCTTTTTAGTTCTACTATACTCTTCTATCTATGGAGAGAAAAGGAGAGGAAGCACTGTAGTTGCAAAAATGAGGTACTTTTTAATCCACGGTGTGGGACACAACGGGGTGTACAGTGGGGGTGAGGGGATGCCTGACAGATGTTTGCTAAGATAGCTTCTTCAGAGGCAAATTTGAGGAACAACTTGACCCAAGTAATGTTTGGCTTTAAATGGTTTCACTTACGCCCACAAACAGAAGCCGTGATGTCCCGGCATATAGGCTCCGCCCCTGGAAGTGACTTCAACTTCAACTTTCCAGACATTGACTGGAGTATTGAGGCTACCCATTCTGGTAAAAGCAGAAGATTTCTGGCAACACTACAGGACAGTAGAGATGGCTCGAACCTCCGATTTTCGGTTCACGAATGTCTGCGAAAGGTTCGGTTTGCGCGAACTTTCGCGAACCGCAATAGACTTCAATGGGGAGTTGAACTTTGAAAACTAGAAAAAATTATGCTGGCCACAAAAGTTCTGGAAAAGATGTTTCAAGGGGTCTAACACCTGGAGGGGGGCATGGCAGAGTGGGATACATGCCAAAAGTCCCAGGGAAAAATCTGGATTTGACGCAAAGCAGCGTTTTAAAGGGAACCAGAAATGAACGTTTCACACAAAATAAACATATCAGTCGATAGCTTGTAAAGAATAAATGCTCTACCTGATAATTTCGCCACTCTGGTGTGCCTTTTTTATTGTTTTTTTATCCATTATTGCTCCAGGAAAAATCAAATATGGCCGCCAGCTCATATCCCTTTTGCTTCCGGGTTATGAGTTGTTCTGGATGTGCTGTCTAGGCTATATGAGAAAGGCTGCTGCAGCCTTTCATCTGTGTGCTTTCATTTTGGTATGATGTGCAGCTGCTTGTAGGAAGTGTTTCTCATAGGAATGAAACTGCAGTCATCATCATTATCTATGCAGAGTGCACACAGAGCACACAGATCATATTGCAGCCACACTTGTCTGTTTCAGAGCTTCTCTCTCAGCAGAAGCAGCCCCCCCCCCCCCCCCCCATGTCATCAGAGCTCTTAGTATGCAAAGCAGCAAAGCTGATCCAGGAGGGGGCAGGCTTTGGTTTAAAAAAAGACTCCACAGAAGAGTGACTCAGCTATAATGTTTCCAGGTCAAACCTAGACTGAAGGCTCAGTCAGGGATTCTTATCACAGCTGATAACAGACTAATTAAGCAGATAAGAATGAATCTAAAAGCAGGGTAGGTGTTTACTGTCATGTTCCCACTGATAAATGTAGTAAAATACATGAGGGTGCTTCGTCTCTGGTTCTCGTTAAGGGCAGAAATCACATTGACTGCTAAATTGCAGGACTAAAGTGCTTTAAAACATCTTGCGTGTGTATACCTCAATCAGAGTGTAATTAGAGTACTGCTTCACACTGGCACACCAAACTCACTGTGTAACGCACCGCAAACAGCTGTTTGCGTAGTGACGGCCGTGCTGGACTGGTGTGCACCATGGTGAGAGTACAGGCCGTTGTGGTTTTCAACCCCATATGGTCGCCGGGCTGTGGTAGATCAATGATAGAACAACAGTGACTGTCCAGCTGATCAAATTTGGTCTGTCCACAATAAAGCAACGACCTTATTATCTTTGGTGTGCCACCCCCCCGAAACACTCATATAGCTGGCGGTCATTGCTTCATTGTGATACACAAGCCCCACAACAGGTAGGTATATGCAGTGATGAGGTGGGTTCACTAAACACAACAGGTAGGTATATGCAGTGATGAGGTGAGTTCACTGAACACAACAGGTAGGTATACGCAGTGATGAGGTGGGTTCACTGAACACAACAGGTAGGTATATGCAGTGATGAGGTGGGTTCACTGAACACAACAGGTAGGTATACGCAGTGATGAGGTGGGTTCACTGAACACAACAGGTAGGTATATGCAGTACTGGGTATTACAATGTGCACCTGTCACACACACAGGTAGTCACTGAATGTGCTGGGCCAGGCAGTGGCACACACACAGTATTATTATTATTATTATTTATTTATTATATTTATAAAGCGCCAACATATTACGCAGTGCTGTACATTAATTTAGGTTACAGACAATATTTAGGGGTGACATACAGCAAAATGACAATACCTGAATACAAGAAAGACCAGATCACGCAGCACAGTATGAGTACAAGGTAATGCTTAGTCAGTCACTGGAGGGGACCATGGAGATTAGGCCAGTCCAGTTCACTCAGATCCATAGGATGGGTGCACAGTAATGGAGGTGCATGATCAGGTAGGACACAAAAGGAGGAGGACCCTGCCCAAAGGCTTACAATCTAGAGGGAGAGGTAGGGACACGAGAGGTAGGGGACCAGAGTTCAGCTGTGGGTTTAGAGCAACTGTGAGGGGTGGTAGGCCAGAGTGAAAAGGTGAGTTTTGAGGGCCTTTTGAAGGTGTTGAAGGAGGGGGCTGTCCTAATGGGTGGAGGTAGGGAGTTGTTCCATAGTGTTGGAGCGGCTCTTCAGAAGTCTTGGAGGCGTGCATGGGACTGGGTGATGCGGGGGACGGTCAGGTGAAGTTCATTGGAGGAGCAGAGTGAGCGGCTTGGTGTGTATCTCTGAGTAAGAAATGTAGGTTGGACAGGTTTTGTGGACGGATTTGTAGGTCAGACACAATATCTTTAATCTGATTCTGGACTGGATAGGAAGCCAGTGGAGGGATTCACGGAGGGGAGCCGCCCTGGTGGAGCGATGGGAGGAGTGGATAATTCTGGCTGCCGCATTCATGATGGAATGCATTGGGGCTATACGGGTCATAGGGAGACCAGACAGAAGGGCATTGCAGTAGTCGAGGCAGGAAATTATGAGGGCATGAATGAAGAGTTTGGTGGTGGCAGAGATCAGGAAAGGGCGAATCTTACAGATGTTACGAAGGTGGAAGTTGCAGGACTTTGTGAGGTTTTGGATGTGGGGAGTGAAGGAGAGTGCGGAGTCCAGGGTGACACCCAGACAGCGGGCTTGAGAGGTATGAATTATCAAGGCTGTCTAAGCAACAAAAGTGTCAGTGGGACACACACAAAAAAAAAAAAAGATCACAAGAACAAGATTAGCTCTCAAAAGAGCTGTTGTGGGGTGCTATCTTAGCAATAAGAATCAGCAAGGAGCAAGCTAACAAGCCTACAAGAGCCTAACTAATCTTTCCCTATGAGAGAGTCTGATGCAGCTGTCCCTTCTCTAATTAATGCAGGCACACGAGTGAGTGTAATGGCCGGCGGTGCCTGCCTTTTATAAGGGAGGGAGTGGCTCCAGGAGAGAGTGTAGCCTGATTGGCTACAATGTGCCTGCTGACTGTGATGTAGAGGGTCAAAGTTGACCCTAATGGTGCACTATGGGGGCGAACCGAACTTCCAGAAAAGTTCACCTTAGATGGCAAACGCGAACCCCAGTAGTTCGCCGGGAACCATTCAGGCCATCTCTACAGGACAGTTACCTGACTCAAATGGTAACTGAACCAACTAGGGGGAATGCGTAACTAAATTTGATCATTTCAAATAGACCAGATAATGTATCAGGTAAATGTAGACCAGTAAATGTGCAGGTTCAAGAACATTTGGGAAATAGTGTTCACAACATGATAACGTTTGATCTGGTGACTGATAGGCCACGGGGCAGCGGGAGTCGGGACAACTAAAACTATGAATTTTAGAAAAGCAAGGTTCAATCAACTCAGGCAAGCACTAAGGGCCCAGTCACACTTGAGCGTTTTTCTGGCGATTTCGGCAAACCGCTCAAACACTAGCGCTTTTGAAAGCGCTAGTGTAATTAAACCCTATGGGCCTGTTCTTACTTGGGCGATTTGCCCTAATCGCCGCAAATCGCCTAAAATCGCCAAACGCAAACACGTCACCTGCACCATTTTCAGGTGATTTTCCGGCTATCGCGTTTCAGTGCTATAGAAGCGCTAAATGCGATCGCAGAAAAAATTGTCGCATCGTTTTGCACTTTTAAGTGTGAATGGGCCCTAAGTTTAGTGAACTGGGATAATGTGCTACAAGGAAACGACACTGAAGGCGAATGGCAAGCTTTTAAAATGATTCTCAATCAATATTGTTGTGTATATATATCCCATATGGAAACAAAACATCTAGGAATAAAAAAAAGGCCTATATGGATGAATGGAAAGGTTAGAGATAAAATGAAGTGGAAAAAGAATGCCTATAAGGTCCTAAAACAGGAGGGTACCGAAACTACATTAAGCAATTATAAGGAGTGCAATAAAAGATGTAAAAAAGAAACTAGGCTGGCAAAGAATGAAGCTGAAACTCAAATCACTAGGGATATCAAATCTAACCCAAAGAAGTTTTACAAGTACATCAACTCTAAAAAAAGAAAGTTGACTGTATTGGACTCCTAAAGGATGAGGGTGGGAACTCAATGGTGGATGACCAAGGTAAGGCAGAGATATTAAATGCTTTCTTTGCGTCTGTCTTCACAAGGGAAATACCACTGTTGCAAATTACAGATGCAGAAGATGCAGAAGAATCTTCCAATTGTAATATTAAAGGGAACCAGAGGGGATGAACTATATATACATGGGGCTTCTTCCAGCCCCATACGCATGGATCGCTACCACGCCGCCGTCCTCCGCTGCCTGGATCCACCGCCACCGGGTCCCGTCATTGCCGCGGGTCGGCCAGTCGGCCGGCGGACGCGGGCAATTCTCCGCATTACAGGGTGCTCTCTCCATACAGATACGCATGTATGGAGGGAGCCCCTGTGATGCGGACAATTGGCCGCGTCCGCCGGAAGTGACGGGCCCGGTACCGGCGGATCCAGGAAGCTGAGGACGTCGGCGTGGGAGCGATTCAGGCTTATGGGGCTGGAAGAAGCCCCAGGTATGTATAAAATCCTTGCCTTTTTTCACCCCTCGTTCCTCTCTGGTTCCCCTTAAATACTTAGCGCAGGAAGAAGTAAAGGCAAGACTAAATAAATTAAAAATAGACAAGGCACCTGGCCCGGATGGCATGCATCCTCGGGTCCTAAGGGAATTAAGTTGAGACGAGTTATAGATAAACCCCTTTATCTTATCTTTTGTGACTCTCCTTCAACTGGAAGAGTCCCAGACTCCCAGTAGATTGGCATACAGTTCACATTTTCCCATTATTTTTTAAGAAGGGCAAAAAATCAGATCCAGGAAATTATAGACCAGTAAGCTTAAAGGGAACCTTAACTGTGGGCAAAAAATAATTCACTTACCTGGGACTTTCCCAAGCCTCCTTGCAGCTGTCCTGTGGCCACGCTGGTCCTTCGGTGCCCTCTGGTCTCCCTCTCTAAGTTTCGTTTTCGGCTGACTGCCAGTCGTCCTCTGGCAAAGCGTCCTCTTCTTCCGCATTCCCCACCACATAGCGCCATAAAGCGCGTCTGCATGACGTAAGACGCGCCATGCGGATGTGCTTTACGGCGGGGAATGCGGAAGAAGAGGTCGCTTTGCCGGAGGACGACTGGCAGTCGGCCGGAAGCGAAACTTAGCCGCGGAGGGAGACCGGAGGGCACCGAAGGACCGGCGTGGGCACAGGACGGCTGCAGGAGGCTTGGGAAAGCCTTAGGTAAGTGAATTTTTTTTTTTTGCCCACAGTTAAGGTTCCCTTTAACATCAGTTGTATGCAAACTATTTGAGGGGTTACTAAGAGATACTATACATGACTTCATAGTAGAAAATAATCTTATTTCTCAGCATCAACATGGGTTTACTAAAGACAGGTCCTGTTTGACTAACATGCTCAGCTTTTATGAGGTGGTGAACGCTAATGTGGATATTGGGAATGCTGTAGATGTGATATACTTGGACTTTGTTAAGGCCTTCAACACTGTTCCCCACAAAATTCTGCTGCAAAAGTTGAGGATGCAAGGACTGGGGAAGAGTCTATTTGCATGGATAGGGAACTGGCTAATGGACAGAACACAAAGAGTTGTGGTCAATGGATCATATTCAAAATGGGTGACTGTAAGCAGTGGGGTCCCACATGGGTCCCTAAGAGAAATTAAGTTCAGTTATCGATAAATCTCTTTATCTTGTGACTCTCTTTCAAATGGCAGAGTTCCAGTAGATTGGTGTGCAGCCCACGGTCCAGGAGATTATAGACTTGTAAGCTTAACATCAGTTGTATGCAAATTATTTTAGGGGTTACAAGACTTCATAGTAGAAAATAATCTTATTTCTCAGCATCAGCATGGGTTTACTAAAGACAAGTCCTGTTTGACTAAAGCCTCATACACATGCTCAACAGCTGTCTTTTATGCAGCACAATTGTTGAACAACTTTTGTTGTAAAACAATGTGAAACAGCTAAAGAAAGTATTTTGCTATTGTTCAAAAAGCTGACTGTTGGATTGACTTCTTATCAGTCTTATCAGCTTTTTGAACAACAGCAAAATACTTTTTTTAGCTGTTTCAACTTGTTTCACAACAAAAGTTTTTCAACAATTGTGCTGCGTAAAAGACCACTGTTGAGCGTGTCTTTAGGGCTTAACATGCTCAGCTTTTATGAGGTAGTGAATTCTTATGTGGATATTGGGAAGGTTGTAGATGTGATATACTTGGACTTTGCAAAGGCCTTCGACACTGTTCCCCACAAAAGTCTGGTGCAAAAGTTGAGGATGCAAGGACTGGGGAAGAGTCTGTGTGCATGGATAGGGAACTGGCTAATGGACAGAAAACAAAGAATCAAAATGAGTGACTGTTAGCATTGGTGACCCACAATGGTTAGTACTGGGTCCAGTGCTCTTCAATTTATTTATTACTGATCTAGTAGATGCAGTAGAAAGCAATAAATTCCAGAGGGTCCGCACACTCTTGAGTACCAAGTCCTGTTTATTCAAACATGTGACACAACCATTCCAAAGACCAACGAGTTGTTTCGGGGACGCAAGGGGTCCCCTTTGTCAAGGCTGCAGTACAGAATGGTAATGACCATTCTGTAAATATATCATTCTGTACTGTAGCCTTGAAAAAGGGGACCCCTTGGGGCCCCAAAACGACTTGTTGGTCTTTGGAATGGTTGTGTCACATGTTGTAATAAGCAGGACTTGGTACTCAAGAGTGTGCGGACCCTCTGGAATTTGTGGACTATAATATTGGTCCAGCACCTCACCAGTGGTATGCAACTCCATTCTCTGTGTCTAGAAAGCTTCTAGAAAGCAATGTTGCCATTTTTGCAGATGATACAAATTTGTTCAGAATCATCAACACTCAGGAAAATAGTGACATATTGCAACAGGATCTGGATAGGATGGCTATATGAGCACATAAATGGCAGATGAAATTCAATGTTGAAAAATGTGAAGTCATGCATTTTGGTCATACCAATGGTCTAGCACCATACAAAATAAACGGGATACAGATGGGGACATCAAACTTGGAGAAGGACTTAGGAGTACTCATCGACAACAAGTTAAATAATCATATTCGATGCCTAGCCGCTGCAGCTAAGGCTAATATAATTTTGGGATGCATTAAAAGGGAAGTAAAAACTCGAGATGCTAGAATAATATTGCCCGTTTAACTCTCTAGTAAGGCCATATCTGGAATATGAAATTCAGTTCTGGGCACCACATTACAAAAAAGATATTGCAGTTTTAGAGCGGGTACAGAGACTGGCAACAAAATTGATACGAGGGATGGAAGGTCTCACTTACCAAGAAAGGTTAAATAGACTGGGTTTATTTAGTCTAGAGAAAAGACGCCTTAGAGGGGATCTAATTAACATGTATACAGTAAATACATCAGAGGGCAATGTAAAAGCTTGGCGGGTGAGCTTTTTGTCCCTAGGCCTTCTCAAAGGACTAGAGGACATGATCTGTGCATGAAGGAAAAATGTTTTAGCCATTTATTTAGGAAAGGGTTCTTTACGGTAAGAGTGATTAAGATGTGGAATGCATTGCCACAGGAAGTAGTTATGGCAAATTCTATACCTGCATTTAAAGGAGGCTTAGATGCTTTCCTTGGGATGAAAGACATCCATGGCTATAATTACTAGGTAATGCCCAGCGGAGTTGATCCAGGGATTTTATCTGATTGCCATCTGGAGTCGGGAAGGAATTTTTGCCCTTTTGGGGCTAATTGGAACATTACTTGTAAGGGTTTTTTCGCCTTCCTCTGAATCAACCGGGATATGTGAGGGAACAGGCTGGTGTTGTAGTTTGTTTTCTGGTTGAACTCGGTGGATGTACCGTATTTTGCGGAATATAAGACGCTCCAGCATATAAGACGCACCTAGATTTAGAAGGCAAAAATCAGGAAAAAAAAAAAACTAAACCTAGGTGCGTCTATGGTGCAGGGGTGTCTTATGGACCTTTAAACCCCCCAAAACTGTCTCTATCTAGGCTGAACTGCTCATTTACACTAAATCCTGCTACACTACACTTCACTTACTCCTGCTGCCCCCACCAACTACACTACACTACACTACACGAACTAACCCCTGCAGCCAACCCAAACTACACTACACTTCACTAAGTAACCCCTGTAGAAACCCAAACTACACTACACCACTACACTTCACTAACTAACCCCTGCAGCCAACCCAAACTACACTACACTAACTAAATCCTGCACCCAACACAAACTACACTACACTTTGCCCCTGCAGCATCTCACCTGATCCTGCTGCCGCGATCCTGTCCTCCTCCGCCTGACTGCCGCCTTCCAAGGGTCATCTGAGGGTCCCAGCTGTGGTCATCTGAGGGTCCCAGCCATCACATCCAGAATCCTGGTTCTTCAGTGTCCCAGTCGCCAGATCGTCTTCACTGCAGACAGCAGCCATGCGGTAATCACGCGCTGCTGCCTCGCCGACATCCTCCATGGTAACGGCGTCCTCTTCCTAGTTACGGTGCCCCCTTCTGTGTGACGAGCAGCGCATGTGCGCCTGACGTCATGCGTGACCCCGGCGCACGTGCGCCTGAAGTCATGCGTGACCCGGCGCACATGCGCCGCTCGTCACACAGAAGGGGGCACCATAACTAGGAAGAGGACGCCGTTACCATGGAGGATGTCGGCGAGGCAGCAGCGCGTGATTACCGCATGGCTGCTGTCTGCAGTGAAGACGATCTGGCGACTGGGACACTGAAGAGCCGTGATTCTGGATGGGATGGCTGGGACCCTCAGATGACCACAGCTGGGACCCTCGGATGACCCTTGGATGGCGGCAGTCAGACGGAGGAGGACAGGATCGCGGCAGCAGGAACCGGTAAGTATGTTTTGGGGCCCAAATACCGTACCTTTAGAATATAAGACGCACCCACTTTTTCCCCCTAGTTTTGGGGAAGAAAAAGTGCGTCTTATATTCCGAAAAATACGGTATGTCTTTTTTCAACCCAAATAGCTAAGTAACTATATAAGTCTCCCCATTGGTCTATTAACAGACCAATGGGAGTCAGGAAGATTCCCTTTTCCCCTTGTTCCCACTGTTCTTCTTAACATAACCTGCAAATTTGGTTTTTCTAGCATGTATGGGGGCTTTGCTATTAACCACTAAAGTCGGCGGGTTTTTAATTACGAATATTGACTCGTGATTCGTGATTACATGCGGTTATTCAACTCGAAACGCACTTGAGTCAGATATCCCTTTCTACATGTGATCATGATCATGTGTCAATTTGGAAGTGGATGGAGTCATGCTCGTTATCACTCGTATTCGTGATCAGGGCTATCCAAGCAACCCTGCTACCAATTAATAAATTGGAAAGAGCCTAAGTGCTTTGAGTCCTGTGGGATAAAAGCGATATAGAAATGTTACTATTGTTACTGTTATCTAGATATGTTATCTAGGTATATACAGTGTTTTTCTGAGTCAGTTATGCTAGGTACACACAATGAGATTTTTCAGCCGATTTACTGTCCGATCGATTTTCCAATCCATTTTCTTATCAATTTCCATTCACTTCTATGAGAAATTGATCAGAAAATTATCGAAAAAAAGATCAGATATGACGGAAATTATCTTTCGAACCATCTATCTGCCAAACTATATTATGGTGTGTACCTAGCATTAGAGAGTTAGCTAGTGTACTAATGTAGTGCTTAGTGATTGTTAGTTTACTTTACAGAGTTTCTTCCTCAGTTTTGCTACAGTTAGGGGTTAGGGACTTACTTTATTTGTATTACTAGTGCACTTAGTGTAGTATTAGTTTAGTCTAGTTAATATAGTCAGTGTTCACTTGATAGGCAGGTTCTGTGAGCTTCTGTGTGCTATTTCTTGTTTATGCTCTTTTGTAGTTTGCCATTGCACTTGTGTTTTGTCTGGCAGCTGTTGCCTTGTATTTTGTCACTGTCAATCCACTTTTCGTCTGAGAGTTAGTGTTTATTGTTATAAAAAAAACAACAACAATATTTTCTGATTTCTTGTGCCCAGTATGATAAAGCACTTGTCTCCTCTCTCGTGTACATTGTTTTTCTTTTTCTTTTGTTTTTTTGCTTTTGCACATGTTCTGCCTGATTGTTTAAAAAAAAACATATGTTGTGCTTTTCTGTGCTATGTGTGTTGGTTTAAGTTTAAGTATTTGTCTTTTCAAATACATTCGTTTCCAGATGCTATACTCTCTTGAGTGAGGGGGACCCCCTTACCTCACTCCAAACTACAAAACTAGATGTAAAAAAGGATGGTAGAAGCCCTATTTATCCAGTAAATATGGTATTTTATTTTATTTATATTCTAAAAATATATGCTTTTACTTATAAAAAAATGGTTTTCTGCTTTAGTAAACAATAATGACAATCAAGAATAAAGAATAAAGTCACATACATGCATACACTCTTCATGCATACAAGGAGATGCCTGGTGTCTCCTTTAAAAAAGGTGAAGATATTATTTCGCATGCAGAAACTGTTAAAAAAGAGAAAAAGTGCCCTCATTCTAAACTTTTTAGTCATTTGATCATCAAAGTGCCTGTGCGCAAGATAAAAAGTATCTGTAGCTGTCCACTATTTTCCCCAGGGCTGCTCGTACCACCTCCTGTTAACATTTACAGTTAAAGCGGATCTGAGATGAAAAACTAAACTATAACAAGTAACTTGTAAGCCAGAACACATTAGAATAGCTTTTGGAACTTGTAGAATGATAAAAAACAGGATGCAATTTTTGTTATGGAGTCTCTTTAACATGCATAATACAAACAATCACAGACATACACATATTTTACACATAAAAAGGCCCACAAAGTGAGCTGTAAGAAATAGTTGGGTGATATCTGCGAAGAGAGTATCAATCTTTATGGCATCACACACTGAATTTAAGCCTGTCGCTCCCCTAAATAAGAGGGCCGGACCACCAAGCAGTGAGTATGACAAACATAAAACAATAGAAAACATCTTATAAAGTTTTAAAAACTTTCTCTTCCACAACCTATGGCAGTGATGGCTAACGTTGGCACTCCAACTGTCCAAAAACTACAAATCCCATCATGCCTCTGCCTCCCCGAGTTATGCTTAGAGCTGTCAGAGCATTGCAATGCCTGATGGGACATTTCGTTTCACCACAGCTGGAGTGCCAAGGTTAGCCATCACTCATCTATGGCCTCCTCCTCCCTAATAGCCATAGCCAATCCTCTCCTAAGTCAATGGTTCTTGCGACTGTATGTAACGCCTTATGGCATCACACGCTAAAAAAAGAAGTAAACTACACTATCAGCCCGTCGCACTTCTAAAAAAGAAGCGCCGGACCACAGTATGGTTAGAATGACAAACATCTAACAAAAAAATAAACCATTTAACATGCATAATACAAACAATCACAGACATACACATATTTTACACATAAAAAGGCCCACAAAGTGAGCTGGAAATAATAATTGGGTGGTATCTGCGAATAGAGAGTACTGATCTTTATGGCATCACACACTGAAATTAAACCATCAGCCCGTCGCTCCCCTAAATAAGAGGGCCGAACCACCAAGCAGTGAGTATGACAAACATAAAACAATAGAAAACATCTTCTAAAGTTTTAAACTTTCTCTTCCACAACCTATAGCAGTGATGGCTAACCTTGGCACTCCAACTGTCCAAAAACTACAAATCCCATCATGCCTCTGCCTCCCTGAGTTATGCTTAGAGCTGTCAGAGCATTGCAATGCCTGACGGGACTTTTAGTTTCACCACAGCTGGAGTGCCAAGGTTAGCCATCACTCACCTATGGCCTCCTCCTCCCCAATAGCCATAGCCATTCCTCTCCTAAGTCAATGGTTCTTGCGACTGTATGTAACGCCTTATGGCATCACACGCTAAAAAAGAAAGACGTAAAACTACACTATCAGCCCGTTGCACTCCTAAAAAAGAGGCGCCGGACCACAATATGGTAAGAATTACAAACATATAACAAAAAGATAAACCATTTAACATGCATAATACAAACAATCACAGACATACACATATTTTACACATAAAAAGGCCCACAAAGTGAGCTGTAAAAAATAGTTGGGTGGTATCTGCAAATAGAGAGTACCGATCTTTATGGCATCACACACTGAAATTAAACCATCAGCCCGTCGCTCCCCTAAATAAGAGGGCCGGACCACCAAGCAAAGAGTATGACAAACATAAAACAATAGAAAACATCTTATAAAGTTTTTAAAACTTTCTCTTCCACAACCTATAGCAGTAATGGCAAACCTTGGCACTCCAACTGTCCAAAAACTACAAATCCCATCATGCCTCTGCCTCCCCGAGTTATGCTTAGAGCTGTCAGAGCACTGCAATACCTGATGGGACTTTTAGTTTCACCACAGCTGGAGTGCCAAGGTTAGCCATCACTCACATATGGCCTCCTTCTCCCCAATAGCCATAGCCAATCCTCTCCTAAGTCAATGGTTCTTGCGACTGTATGTAACGCCTTATGGCATCACACGCTAAAAAAAGAGAAGTAAACTACACTATCAGCCCGTCGCACTCCTAAAAAAGGAGCGCCGGACCACAGTATGGTTAGAATGACAAACATCTAACAAAAAGATAAACCATTTGACATGCATAATACAAACAATCACAGACATACACATATTTCACACATAAAAAGGCCCACAAAGTGAGCTGTAAAAAATAGTTGGGTGGTATCTGCGAATAGAGAGTACCGATCTTTATGGCATCACACACTGAAATTAAACCATCAGCCTGTCGCTCCCCTAAATAAGAGGGCCGCACCACCAAGCAGAGAGTATGACAAACATAAAACAATAGAAAACATCTTCTAAAGTTTTAAACTTTCTCTTTCACAACCTATGGCAGTGATGGCTAACCTTGGCACTCCAACTGTCCAAAAACTACAAATCCCATCATGCCTCTGCCTTCCCGAGTTATGCTTAGAGCTGTCAGAGCACTGCAATACCTGATGGGACTTTTAGTTTCACCACAGCTGGAGTGCCAAGGTTAGCCTTTACTCACCTATGGCCTCCTCCTCCCCAATAGCCATAGCCAATCCTCTCCTAAGTCAATGGTTCTTGCGACTGTATGTAACGCCTTATGGCATCGCACGCTAAAAAAGAAAGAAGTAAACTACACTATCAGCCCGTCGCTCCCCTAAATAAGAGGGCCGGACCACCAAGCAGAGAGTACGATAAACATAAAACAATAGAAAACATGCTATAAAGTTTTAAAAACTTTCTCTTCCACAACCTATGGCAGTGATGGCTAACCTTGGCACTCCAATTGCCCAAAAACTACAAATCCCATCATCCCTCTGCCTTCCCGAGTTATGCTTACCACCGGACCACAATATGGTTAGAATGACAAACATATAACAAAAAGATAAACCATTTAACATGCATAATACAAACAATCACAGACATACACATATTTTACACATAAAACAATAGAAAACATCTTATAAAGTTTTAAAAACTTTCTCTTTCACAACCTATAGCAGTGATGGCTAACCTTGGCACTCCAACTGTCCAAAAACTACAAATCCCATCATGCCTCTGCCTCCCCGAGTTATGCTTAGAGCTGTCAGAGCACTGCAATACCTGATGGGACTTTTAGTTTCACCACAGCTGGAGTGCCAAGGTTAGCCATCACTCACCTATGGCCTCCTCCTCCCAAATAGCCATAGCCAATCCTCTCCTAAGTCAATGGTTCTTGCGACTGTATGTGACGCCTTATGGCATTACACGCTAAAAACAAAAGAAGTAAAACTGCACTATCAGCCCGTTGCACTCCTAAAAAAGGAGCGCCGGACCACAATATGGTTAGAATGACAAACATATAACAAAAAGATAAACCATTTAACATGCATAATACAAACAATCACAGACATACACATATTTTACACATAAAAAGGCCCACAAAGTGAGCTGTAAAAAATAGTTGGGTGGTATCTGCGCATAGAGAGTACTGATCTTTATGGCATCACACACTGAAATTAAACCATCAGCCCGTCGCTCCCCTAAATAAGAGTGCCGGACCACCAAGCAGTGAGTATAACAAACATAAAACAATAGAAAACATCTTCTAAAGTTTTAAACTTTCTCTTTCACAACCTATGGCAGTGATGGCTAACCTTGGCACTCCAACTGTCCAAAAACTACAAATCCCATCATGCCTCTGCCTCCCCGAGTTATGCTTAGAGCTGTCAAAGCATTGCAATGCCTGACGGGACTTTTAGTTTCACCACAGCTGGAGTGCCTAGGTTAGCCATCACTCACCTATGGCCTCCTCCTCCCCAATAGCCATAGCCAATCCTCTCCTAAGTCAATGGTTCTTGCGACTGTATGTAACGCCTTATGGCATCGCACGCTAAAAAAGAAAGAAGTAAAACTACACTATCAGCCCGTTGCACTCCTAAAAAAGGAGCGTCGGACCACAGTATGGTTAGAAAGACAAACATATAACAAAAAGATAAACAATTTAACATGCATAATACAAACAATCACAGACATACACATATTTTACACATAAAAAGGCCCACAAAGTGAGCTGTAAAAAATAGTTGGGTGGTATCTGCGAATAGAGAGTACCGATCTTTATGGCATCACACACTGAAATTAAACCATCAGCCCGTCGCTCCCCTAAATAAAAGGGCCGGACCACCAAGCAGAGAGTATGACAAACATAAAACAATAGAAAACATCTTATAAAGTTTTAACAACTTTCTCTTCCACAACCTATAGCAGTGATGGCTAACCTTGGCACTCCAACTGTCCAAAAACTAAAAATCCCATCATGCCTCTGCCTTCCCGAGTTATGCTTAGAGCTGTCAGAGCACTGCAATACCAGATGGGACTTTTAGTTTCACCACAGCTGGAGTGCCAAGGTTAGCCAACACTCACCTATGGCCTCCTCCTCCCCAATAGCCATAGCCAATCCTCTCCTAAGTCAATGGTTCTTGCGACTGTATGTAACGCCTTATGGCATCACACGCTAAAAAAAGAGAAGTAAACTACACTATCAGCCCGTCGCACTCCTAAAAAAGGAGCGCCGGACCACAGTATGGTTAGAATGACAAACATCCAACAAAATGATAAACCATTTACCATGCATAATACAAACAATCACAGACATACCTATATTTTACACATAAAAAGGCCCACAAAGTGAGATGTAAAAAATAGTTGGGTGGTATCTGCGAATAGAGAGTACCGATCTTTATGGCATCACACACTGAAATTAAATCATCAGCCCGTTGCTCCCCTAAATAAGAGGGCCGGACCACCAAGCAGAGAGTATGACAAACATAAAACAATAGAAAACATCTTATAAAGTTTTAAAAACTTTCTCTTCTCTATAGCAGTGATGGCTAACCTTGGCAATCCAACTGCCCAAAAACTACAAATCCCATCATGCCTCTGCCTCCCCGAGTTATGCTTAGAGCTGTCAGAGCACTGCAATACCAGATGGGACTTTTAGTTTCACCACAGCTGGAGTGCAAAGGTTAGCCATTACTCACCTATGGCCTCCTCCTCCCCAATAGCCATAGCCAATCCTCTCCTAAGTCAATGGTTATTTCAACTGTATGTAACGCCTTATGGCATCACACGCTAAAAAAAGAGAAGTAAACTACACTATCAGCCCGTCGCACTCCTAAAAAAGGAGCGCCGGGCCACAGTATGGTTAGAATGACAAACATCCAACAAAATGATAAACCATTTACCATGCATAATACAAACAATCACAGACATACACATATTTCACACATAAAAAAGCCCACAAAGTGAGCTGTAAATAATAGCTGGGTGTTATCTGCGCATAGAGAGTACAGATCTTTATGGCATCACACACTGAAATTAAACCATCAGCCCGTCGCTCCCCTAAATAAGAGGGCCGGACCACCAAGCAGAGAGTATGACAAACATAAAACAATAGAAAACATCCTATAAAGTTTTAAAAACTTTCTCTTCCACAACCTATGGCAGTGATGGCTAACCTTGGCACTCCAATTGCCCAAAAACTACAAATCCCATCATGCCTCTGCGTTCCCGAGTTATGATTAGAGCTGTCAGAGCATTGCAATGTCTGACAAGACTTTTAGTTTCACCACAGCTGGAGTGCCAAGGTTAGCCATCACTCACCTATGGCCTCCTCCTCCCCAATAGCCATAGCCAATCCTCTCCTAAGTCCTTGGTTCTTGCGACTGTATTTAACGCCTTATGGCATCACACGCTAAAAAAAAAAGAAGTAAAACTACATTATCAGCCCGTTGCACTCCTAAAAAAGGAGCACCGGACCACAATATGGTTAGAATGACAAACATATAACAAAAAGATAAACCATTTAACATGCATAATACAAACAATCAAAGACATACACATATTTTACACATAAAAAGGCCCACAAACTGAGCTGTAAAAAATAGTTGGGTGGTATCTGCGAATAGAGAGTACCGATCTTTATGGCATCACACACTGAAATTAAACCATCAGCCCGTCGCTCCCCTAAATAAGAGGGCCGGACCACCAAGCAGAGAGTATGACAAACATAAAACAATAGAAAACATCCTATAAAGTTTTAAAAACTTTCTCTTCCACAACCTATGGCAGTGATGGCTAACCTTGGCACTCCAATTGCCCAAAAACTACAAATCCCATCATGCCTCTGCGTTCCCGAGTTATGCTTCGAGCTGTCAGAGCATTGCAATACCTGATGGGACTTTTAGTTTCACCACAGCTGGAGTGCCAAGGTTAGCCATCACACACCTATGGCCTCCTCCTCCCCAATAGCCATAGCCAATCCTCTCCTAAGTCAATGGTTCTTGCGACTGTATGTAACGCCTTATGGCATCACACGCTAAAAAAAAAGAGAAGTAAACTACACTATCAGCCCGTCGCACTCCTAAAAAAGGAGCGCCGGACCACAGTATGGTTAGAATGACAAACATCTAACAAAAAGATAAACCATTTAACATGCATAATACAAACAATCACAGACATACACATATTTTACACATAAAAAGGCCCACAAAGTGAGCTGTAAAAAAAAGTTGGGAGGTATCTGCGAATAGAGAGTACCGATCTTTATTGCATCACACACTGAAATTAAACCATCAGCCCATCGCTCCCCTAAATAAGAGGGCCGGACCACCAAGCAGAGAGTATGACAAACATAAAAAAATAGAAAACATTGTATAAAGTTTTAAAAACTTTCTCTTCCACAACCTATGGCAGTGATGGCTAACCTTGGCACTCCAATTGCCCAAAAACTACAAATCCCATCATCCCTCTGCCTTCCCGAGTTATGCTTACCACCGGACCACAATATGGTTAGAATGACAAACATATAACAAAAAGATAAACCATTTAACATGCATAATACAAACAATCACAGACATACACATATTTTACACATAAAACAATAGAAAACATCTTATAAAGTTTTAAAAACTTTCTCTTTCACAACCTATAGCAGTGATTGCTCACCTTGGCACTCCAACTGTCCAAAAACTAAAAATCCCATCATGCCTCTGCCTCCCCGAGTTATGCTTAGAGCTGTCAGAGCACTGCAATACCTGATGGGACTTTGAGTTTCACCACAGCTGGAGTGCCAAGGTTAGCCATCACTCACCTATGGCCTCCTCCTCCCCAATAGCCATAGCCAATCCTCTCCTAAGTCAATGGTTCTTGCGACTGTATGTAACGCCTTATGGCATCACATGCTAAAAAAAGAGAAGTAAACTACACTATCAGCCCGTCGCACTCCTAAAAAAGGAGCGCCGGACCACAGTATGGTTAGAATGACAAACATCTAACAAAAAGATAAACCATTTAACATGCATAATACAAACAATCACAGACATACACATATTTTTTTTTTTGTAACACTATTTTTTTATTTCAAAAAATAAAGTAGGTGTTAACAGTTGAGAGAACCATTGAGAAATTGTAATAACACTTGGAAAGAACTATAACAATGTACATATTTGTATACATTATATACTTGCTAACAGGATTTGACTAACTCGATGTAAGGGTAAGCCTATATTTAGAATCCAAAAGCGATTAGTCCAAAAGTTCAAAGTGGCGGATAACAAGTAGTCCAGACATACACATATTTTACACATAAAAAGGCCCACAAAGTGAGCTGTAAAAAATAGTTGGGTGGTATCTGCGAATAGAGAGTACCGATCTTTATGGCATCACACACTGAAATTAAACCATCAGCCCGTCGCTCCCCTAAATAAGAGGACCACCAAGCAGTGAGTATGACAAACATAAAACAATAGAAAACATCTTCTAAAGTTTTAAACTTTCTCTTTCACAACCTATGGCAATGATGGCTAACCTTGGCACTCCAACTGTTCAAAAACTACAAATCCCATCATGCCTCTGCCTCCCCGAGTTATGCTTAGAGCTGTCAGAGCATTGCAATGCCTGACGGGACTTTTAGTTTCACCACAGCTGGAGTGCCAAGGTTAGCCATCACTCACCTATGGCCTCCTCCTCCCAAATAGCCATAGCCAATCCTCTCCTAAGTCAATGGTTCTTGCGACTGTATGTAACGCCTTATGGCACCACACGCTAAAAAAGAAAGAAGTAAAACTACACTATCAGCCCGTTGCACTCCTAAAAAAGGAGCGCCGGAGCACATTATGGTTAGAATGACAAACATATAACAAAAAGATAAACCACTTAACATGCATAATACAAACAATCACAGACATACACATATTTTACACATAAAAAGGCCCACAAAGTGAGCTGTAAAAAATAGTTGGGTGGTATCTGCGCATAGAGAGTACTGATCTTTATGGCATCACACACTGAAATTAAACCATCAGCCCGTCGCTCCCCTAAATAAGAGGGACGGACCACCAAGCAGAGAGTATGACAAACATAAAACAATAGAAAACATCCTATAAAGTTTTAAAAACTTTCTCTTCAACAACCTATGGCAGTGATGGCTAACCTTGGCACTCCAACTGCCCAAAAACAACAAATCCCATCATGCCTCTGCCTCCCCGAGTTATGCTTAGAGCTGTCAGAGCATTGCAATGCCTGACGGGACTTTTAGTTTCACCACAGCTGGAGTGCCAAGGTTAGCCATCACTCACCTATGGCCTCCTCCTCCACAATAGCCATAGCCAATCCTCTCCTAAGTCAATGGTTCTTGCGACTGTATGTAACGCCTAATGGCATCACACGCTAAAAAAGAAAGAAGTTAAACTACACTATCAGCCCGTTGCACTCCTAAAAAAGGAGCGCCGGACCACATTATGGTTAGAATGACATACATATAACAAAAAGATAAACCACTTAACATGCATAATACAAACAATCACAGACATACACATATTTTACACATAAAAAGGCCCATAAAGTGAGCTGTAAAAAATAGTTGGGTGGTATCTGCGCATAGAGAGTACTGATCTTTATGGCATCACACACTGAAATTAAACCATCAGCCCGTCGCTCCCCTAAATAAGAAGGCCGGACCACCAAGCAGAGAGTATGACAAACATAAAACAATAGAAAACATCCTATAAAGTTTTAAAAACTTTCTCATTCACAACCTATGGCAGTGACGGCTAACCTTGGCACTCCAACTGTCCAAAAACTACAAATCCCATCATGCCTCTGAATCCCCGAGTTATGCTTAGAGCTGTCAGAGCATTGCAATGCCTGACGGGACTTTTAGTTTTACCACAGCTGGAGTGCCAAGGTTAGCCATCACTCACCTATGGCCTCCTCCTCCCCAATAGCCATAGCCAATCCTCTCCTAAGTCAATGGTTCTTGCGACTGTATGTAACGCCTTATGGCATTACACGCTAAAAACAAAAGAAGTAAAATTGCACTATCAGCCCATTGCACTCCTAAAAAAGGAGCACCGGACCACAATATGGTTAGAATGACAAACATATAACAAAAAGATAAACCATTTAACATGCATAATACAAACAATCACAGACATACACATATTTTACCCATAAAAAGGCCCACAAAGTGAGCTGTAAAAAATAGATGGGTGGTATCTGCGCATAGAGAGTACTGATCTTTATGGCATCACACACTGAAATTAAACCATCAGCCCGTCGCTCCCCTAAATAAGAGGGCCGGACCACCAAGCAGTGAGTATGACAAATATAAAACAATAGAAAACATCTTCTAAAGTTTTAAACTTTCTCTTTCACAACCTATGGCAGTGATGGCTAACCTTGGCACTCCAACTGTCCAAAAACTACAAATCCCATCATGCCTCTGCCTCCCCGAGTTATGCTTAGAGCTGTCAAAGCATTGCAATGCCTGACGGGACTTTTAGTTTCACCACAGCTGGAGTGCCTAGGTTAGCCATCACTCACCTATGGCCTCCTCCTCCCCAAAAGCCATAGCCTTTCCTCTCCTAAGTCAATGGTTCTTGCGACTGTATGTAATGCCTTATGGCATCACACGCTAAAAAAGAAAGAAGTAAAACTACACTATCAGCCCGTTGCACTCCTAAAAAAGGAGCGTCGGACCACATTATGGTTAGAATGACAAACATAACAAAAAATAAACAATTTAACATGCATAATACAAACAATCACAGACATACACATATTTTATACATAAAAAGGACCACAAAGTGAGCTGTAAAAAATAGTTGGGTGGTATCTGCGAATAGAGAGTACCGATCTTTATGGCATCACACACTGAAATTAAACCATCAGCCCGTCGCTCCCCTAAATAAAAGGGCCGGACCACCAAGCAGAGAGTATGACAAACATAAAACAATAGAAAACATTTTCTAAAGTTTTAAACTTTCTCTTTTACAACCTATGGCAGTGATGGCTAACCTTGGCACTCCAACTGTCCAAAAACTACAAATCCCATCATGCCTCTGCCTCCCCGAGTTATGCTTAGAGCTGTCAGAGCATTGCAATGCCTGACGGGACTTTTAGTTTCACCACAGCTGGAGTGCCAAGGTTAGCCATCACTCACCTATGGCCTCCTCCTCCCCAATAGCCATAGCCTTTCCTCTCCTAAGTCAATGGTTCTTGCGACTGTATGTAATGCCTTATGGCATCACACGCTAAAAAAGAAAGAAGTAAAACTACACTATTAGCCCATTGCACTCCTAAAAAAGGAGCGCCGGACCAAATTATGGTTAGAATGACAAACATATAACAAAAAGATAAACCACTTAACATGCATAATACAAACAATCACAGACATACACATATTTTACACATAAAAAGGCCCACAAAGTGAGCTGTAAAAAATAGTTGGGTAGTATCTGCGCATAGAGAGTACTGATCTTTATGGCATCACACACTGAAATTAAACCATCAGCCCGTCGCTCCCCTAAATAAGAGGGCCGGACCACCAAGCAGAGAGTATGACAAACATAAAACAATAGAAAACATCCTATAAAGTTTTAAAACCTTTCTCTTCCACAACCTATGGCAGTGATGGCTAACCTTGGCACTCCAACTGCCCAAAAACTACAAATCCCATCATGCCTCTGCCTCCCCAAGTTATGCTTAGAGCTTTTAGAGCATTGCAATGCCTGATGGGACTTTTAGTTTCACCACAGCTGGAGTGCCAAGGTTAGCCATCACTCACCTATGGCCTCCTCCTCCCCAATAGCCATAGCCAATCCTCTCCTAAGTCAATGGTTCTTGCGACTGTATGTAACGCCTAATGGCATCACACGCTAAAAAAGAAAGAAGTAAAACTACACTTTCAGCCCGTTGCACTCCTAAAAAAGGAGCGCCGGACCAAATTATGGTTAGAATGACAAACATATAACAAAAAGATAAACCACTTAACATGCATAATACAAACAATCACAGACATACACATATTTTACACATAAAAAGGCCCACAAAGTGAGCTGTAAAAAATAGTTGGGTGGTATCTGCGCATAGAGAGTACTGATCTTTATGGCATCACACACTGAAATTAAACCATCAGCCCGTCGCTCCCCTAAATAAGAGGGACGGACCACCAAGCAGAGAGTATGACAAACATAAAACAATAGAAAACATCCTATAAAGTTTTAAAAACTTTCTCTTCCACAACCTATGGCAGTGATGGCTAACCTTGGCACTCCAACTGCCCAAAAACTACAAATCCCATCATGCCTCTGCCTTCCCGAGTTATGCTTAGAGCTGTCAGAGCATTGCAATGCCTGACGGGACTTTTAGTTTCACCACAGCTGGAGTGTTAAGGTTAGCCATCACTCACCTATTGCCTCCTCCTCCCAAATAGCCATAGCCAATCCTATCCTAAGTCAATGGTTCTTGCGACTGTATGTAACGCCTTATGGCATAACACGCTAAAAAAAGAGAAGTAAACTACACTATCAGCCCGTCGCACTCCTAAAAAAGGAGCGCCGGACCACAGTATGGTTAGAATGACAAACATATAACAAAAAGATAAACCATTTAACATGCATAATACAAACAATCACAGACATACACATATTTTACACTTAAAAAGGCCCACAAACTGAGCTGTAAAAAATAGTTGGGTGGTATCTGCGAATAGAGAGTACTGATCTTTATGGCATCACACACTGAAATTAAACCATCAGCCCGTCGCTCCCCTAAATAAGAGGGCCGGACCACCAAGCAGAGAGTATGACAAACATAAAACAATAGAAAACATCTTATAAAGTTTTAAAAACTTTCTCTTCCACAACCTATAGCAGTGATGGCTAACCTTGGCATTCGAACTGTCCAAAAACTACAAATCCCATCATGCCTCTGCCTCCCCGAGTTATGCTTAGAGCTGTCAGAGCACTGCAATGCCTGATGGGACTTTTAGTTTCACCACAGCTGGAGTGCCAATGTTAGCCATCACTCACCTATGGCCTCCTCCTCCCCAATAGCCATAGCCAATCCTCTCCTAAGTCAATGGTTCTTGCGACTGTATGTAACGCCTTATGGCATTACACGCTAAAAACAAAAGAAGTAAAACTACACTATCAGCCCATTGCACTCCTAAAAAAGGAGCGCCGGACCACAATATGGTTAGAATGACAAACATATAACAAAAAGATAAACCATTTAACATGCATAATACAAACAATCACAGACATACACATATTTTACACATAAAAAGGCCCACAAAGTGGGCTGTAAAAAATAGTTGGGTGGTATCTGCGCATAGAGAGTACTAATCTTTATGGCATCACACACTGAAATTAAACCATCAGCCCGTCGCTCCCCTAAATAAGAGGGCCGGACCACCAAGCAGTGAGTATGACAAACATAAAACAATAGAAAACATCTTCTAAAGTTTTAAACTTTCTCTTTCACAACCTATGGCAGTGATGGCTAACCTTGGCACTCCAACTGTCCAAAAACTACAAATCCCATCATGCCTCTGCCTCCCCGAGTTATGCTTAGAGCTGTCAAAGCATTGCAATGCCTGACGGGACTTTTAGTTTCACCACAGCTGGAGTGCCTAGGTTAGCCATCACTCACCTATGGCCTCCTCCTCCCCAATAGCCATAGCCTTTCCTCTCCTAAGTCAATGGTTCTTGCGACTGTATGTAATGCCTTATGGCATCACACGCTAAAAAAGAAAGAAGTAAAACTACACTATCAGCCCGTTGCACTCCTAAAAAAGGAGCGTCGGACCACATTATGGTTAGAATGACAAACATAACAAAAAGATAAACAATTTAACATGCATAATACAAACAATCACAGACATACACATATTTTACACATAAAAAGGCCCACAAAGTGAGCTGTAAAAAATAGTTGGGTGGTATCTGCGAATAGAGAGTACCGATCTTTATGGCATCACACACTGAAATTAAACCATCAGCCCGTCGCTCCCCTAAATAAAAGGGCCGGACCACCAAGCAGAGAGTATGACAAACATAAAACAATAGAAAACATTTTCTAAAGTTTTAAACTTTCTCTTTTACAACCTATGGCAGTGATGGCTAACCTTGGCACTCCAACTGTCCAAAAACTACAAATCCCATCATGCCTCTGCCTCCCCGAGTTATGCTTAGAGCTGTCAGAGCATTGCAATGCCTGACGGGACTTTTAGTTTCACCACAGCTGGAGTGCCAAGGTTAGCCATCACTCACCTATGGCCTCCTCCTCCCCAATAGCCATAGCCTTTCCTCTCCTAAGTCAATGGTTCTTGCGACTGTATGTAATGCCTTATGGCATCACACGCTAAAAAAGAAAGAAGTAAAACTACACTATTAGCCCATTGCACTCCTAAAAAAGGAGCGCCGGACCAAATTATGGTTAGAATGACAAACATATAACAAAAAGATAAACCACTTAACATGCATAATACAAACAATCACAGACATACACATATTTTACACATAAAAAGGCCCACAAAGTGAGCTGTAAAAAATAGTTGGGTAGTATCTGCGCATAGAGAGTACTGATCTTTATGGCATCACACACTGAAATTAAACCATCAGCCCGTCGCTCCCCTAAATAAGAGGGCCGGACCACCAAGCAGAGAGTATGACAAACATAAAACAATAGAAAACATCCTATAAAGTTTTAAAACCTTTCTCTTCCACAACCTATGGCAGTGATGGCTAACCTTGGCACTCCAACTGCCCAAAAACTACAAATCCCATCATGCCTCTGCCTCCCCAAGTTATGCTTAGAGCTTTTAGAGCATTGCAATGCCTGATGGGACTTTTAGTTTCACCACAGCTGGAGTGCCAAGGTTAGCCATCACTCACCTATGGCCTCCTCCTCCCCAATAGCCATAGCCAATCCTCTCCTAAGTCAATGGTTCTTGCGACTGTATGTAACGCCTAATGGCATCACACGCTAAAAAAGAAAGAAGTAAAACTACACTATCAGCCCGTTGCACTCCTAAAAAAGGAGCGCCGGACCAAATTATGGTTAGAATGACAAACATATAACAAAAAGATAAACCACTTAACATGCATAATACAAACAATCACAGACATACACATATTTTACACATAAAAAGGCCCACAAAGTGAGCTGTAAAAAATAGTTGGGTGGTATCTGCGCATAGAGAGTACTGATCTTTATGGCATCACACACTGAAATTAAACCATCAGCCCGTCGCTCCCCTAAATAAGAGGGACGGACCACCAAGCAGAGAGTATGACAAACATAAAACAATAGAAAACATCCTATAAAGTTTTAAAAACTTTCTCTTCCACAACCTATGGCAGTGATGGCTAACCTTGGCACTCCAACTGCCCAAAAACTACAAATCCCATCATGCCTCTGCCTTCCCGAGTTATGCTTAGAGCTGTCAGAGCATTGCAATGCCTGACGGGACTTTTAGTTTCACCACAGCTGGAGTGTTAAGGTTAGCCATCACTCACCTATTGCCTCCTCCTCCCAAATAGCCATAGCCAATCCTCTCCTAAGTCAATGGTTCTTGCGACTGTATGTAACGCCTTATGGCATAACACGCTAAAAAAAGAGAAGTAAACTACACTATCAGCCCGTCGCACTCCTAAAAAAGGAGCGCCGGACCACAGTATGGTTAGAATGACAAACATATAACAAAAAGATAAACCATTTAACATGCATAATACAAACAATCACAGACATACACATATTTTACACTTAAAAAGGCCCACAAACTGAGCTGTAAAAAATAGTTGGGTGGTATCTGCGAATAGAGAGTACTGATCTTTATGGCATCACACACTGAAATTAAACCATCAGCCCGTCGCTCCCCTAAATAAGAGGGCCGGACCACCAAGCAGAGAGTATGACAAACATAAAACAATAGAAAACATCTTATAAAGTTTTAAAAACTTTCTCTTCCACAACCTATAGCAGTGATGGCTAACCTTGGCATTCGAACTGTCCAAAAACTACAAATCCCATCATGCCTCTGCCTCCCCGAGTTATGCTTAGAGCTGTCAGAGCACTGCAATACCTGATGGGACTTTTAGTTTCACCACAGCTGGAGTGCCAATGTTAGCCATCACTCACCTATGGCCTCCTTCTCCCCAATAGCCATAGCCAATCCTCTCCTAAGTCAATGGTTCTTGCGACTGTATGTAACGCCTTATGGCATTACACGCTAAAAACAAAAGAAGTAAAACTGCACTATCAGCCCATTGCACTCCTAAAAAAGGAGCGCCGGACCACAATATGGTTAGAATGACAAACATATAACAAAAAGATAAACCATTTAACATGCTTAATACAAACAATCACAGACATACACATATTTTACACATAAAAAGGCCCACAAAGTGGGCTGTAAAAAATAGTTGGGTGGTATCTGCGCATAGAGAGTACTAATCTTTATGGCATCACACACTGAAATTAAACCATCAGCCCGTCGCTCCCCTAAATAAGAGGGCCGGACCACCAAGCAGTGAGTATGACAAACATAAAACAATAGAAAACATCTTCTAAAGTTTTAAACTTTCTCTTTCACAACCTATGGCAGTGATGGCTAACCTTGGCACTCCAACTGTCCAAAAACTACAAATCCCATCATGCCTCTGCCTCCCCGAGTTATGCTTAGAGCTGTCAAAGCATTGCAATGCCTGACGGGACTTTTAGTTTCACCACAGCTGGAGTGCCTAGGTTAGCCATCACTCACCTATGGCCTCCTCCTCCCCAATAGCCATAGCCTTTCCTCTCCTAAGTCAATGGTTCTTGCGACTGTATGTAATGCCTTATGGCATCACACGCTAAAAAAGAAAGAAGTAAAACTACACTATCAGCCCGTTGCACTCCTAAAAAAGGAGCGTCGGACCACATTATGGTTAGAATGACAAACATAACAAAAAGATAAACAATTTAACATGCATAATACAAACAATCACAGACATACACATATTTTACACATAAAAAGGCCCACAAAGTGAGCTGTAAAAAATAGTTGGGTGGTATCTGCGAATAGAGAGTACCGATCTTTATGGCATCACACACTGAAATTAAACCATCAGCCCGTCGCTCCCCTAAATAAAAGGGCCGGACCACCAAGCAGAGAGTATGACAAACATAAAACAATAGAAAACATTTTCTAAAGTTTTAAACTTTCTCTTTTACAACCTATGGCAGTGATGGCTAACCTTGGCACTCCAACTGTCCAAAAACTACAAATCCCATCATGCCTCTGCCTCCCCGAGTTATGCTTAGAGCTGTCAGAGCATTGCAATGCCTGACGGGACTTTTAGTTTCACCACAGCTGGAGTGCCAAGGTTAGCCATCACTCACCTATGGCCTCCTCCTCCCCAATAGCCATAGCCTTTCCTCTCCTAAGTCAATGGTTCTTGCGACTGTATGTAATGCCTTATGGCATCACACGCTAAAAAAGAAAGAAGTAAAACTACACTATTAGCCCATTGCACTCCTAAAAAAGGAGCGCCGGACCAAATTATGGTTAGAATGACAAACATATAACAAAAAGATAAACCACTTAACATGCATAATACAAACAATCACAGACATACACATATTTTACACATAAAAAGGCCCACAAAGTGAGCTGTAAAAAATAGTTGGGTAGTATCTGCGCATAGAGAGTACTGATCTTTATGGCATCACACACTGAAATTAAACCATCAGCCCGTCGCTCCCCTAAATAAGAGGGCCGGACCACCAAGCAGAGAGTATGACAAACATAAAACAATAGAAAACATCCTATAAAGTTTTAAAACCTTTCTCTTCCACAACCTATGGCAGTGATGGCTAACCTTGGCACTCCAACTGCCCAAAAAATACAAATCCCATCATGCCTCTGCCTCCCCAAGTTATGCTTAGAGCTTTTAGAGCATTGCAATGCCTGATGGGACTTTTAGTTTCACCACAGCTGGAGTGCCAAGGTTAGCCATCACTCACCTATGGCCTCCTCCTCCCCAATAGCCATAGCCAATCCTCTCCTAAGTCAATGGTTCTTGCGACTGTATGTAACGCCTAATGGCATCACACGCTAAAAAAGAAAGAAGTAAAACTACACTATCAGTCCGTTGCACTCCTAAAAAAGGAGCGCCGGACCAAATTATGGTTAGAATGACAAACATATAACAAAAAGATAAACCACTTAACATGCATAATACAAACAATCACAGACATACACATATTTTACACATAAAAAGGCCCACAAAGTGAGCTGTAAAAAATAGTTGGGTGGTATCTGCGCATAGAGAGTACTGATCTTTATGGCATCACACACTGAAATTAAACCATCAGCCCGTCGCTCCCCTAAATAAGAGGGACGGACCACCAAGCAGAGAGTATGACAAACATAAAACAATAGAAAACATCCTATAAAGTTTTAAAAACTTTCTCTTCCACAACCTATGGCAGTGATGGCTAACCTTGGCACTCCAACTGCCCAAAAACTACAAATCCCATCATGCCTCTGCCTTCCCGAGTTATGCTTAGAGCTGTCAGAGCATTGCAATGCCTGACGGGACTTTTAGTTTCACCACAGCTGGAGTGTTAAGGTTAGCCATCACTCACCTATTGCCTCCTCCTCCCAAATAGCCATAGCCAATCCTCTCCTAAGTCAATGGTTCTTGCGACTGTATGTAACGCCTTATGGCATAACACGCTAAAAAAAGAGAAGTAAACTACACTATCAGCCCGTCGCACTCCTAAAAAAGGAGCGCCGGACCACAGTATGGTTAGAATGACAAACATATAACAAAAAGATAAACCATTTAACATGCATAATACAAACAATCACAGACATACACATATTTTACACTTAAAAAGGCCCACAAACTGAGCTGTAAAAAATAGTTGGGTGGTATCTGCGAATAGAGAGTACTGATCTTTATGGCATCACACACTGAAATTAAACCATCAGCCCGTCGCTCCCCTAAATAAGAGGGCCGGACCACCAAGCAGAGAGTATGACAAACATAAAACAATAGAAAACATCTTATAAAGTTTTAAAAACTTTCTCTTCCACAACCTATAGCAGTGATGGCTAACCTTGGCATTCGAACTGTCCAAAAACTACAAATCCCATCATGCCTCTGCCTCCCCGAGTTATGCTTAGAGCTGTCAGAGCACTGCAATGCCTGATGGGACTTTTAGTTTCACCACAGCTGGAGTGCCAATGTTAGCCATCACTCACCTATGGCCTCCTCCTCCCCAATAGCCATAGCCAATCCTCTCCTAAGTCAATGGTTCTTGCGACTGTATGTAACGCCTTATGGCATTACACGCTAAAAACAAAAGAAGTAAAACTACACTATCAGCCCATTGCACTCCTAAAAAAGGAGCGCCGGACCACAATATGGTTAGAATGACAAACATATAACAAAAAGATAAACCATTTAACATGCATAATACAAACAATCACAGACATACACATATTTTACACATAAAAAGGCCCACAAAGTGGGCTGTAAAAAATAGTTGGGTGGTATCTGCGCATAGAGAGTACTAATCTTTATGGCATCACACACTGAAATTAAACCATCAGCCCGTCGCTCCCCTAAATAAGAGGGCCGGACCACCAAGCAGTGAGTATGACAAACATAAAACAATAGAAAACATCTTCTAAAGTTTTAAACTTTCTCTTTCACAACCTATGGCAGTGATGGCTAACCTTGGCACTCCAACTGTCCAAAAACTACAAATCCCATCATGCCTCTGCCTCCCCGAGTTATGCTTAGAGCTGTCAAAGCATTGCAATGCCTGACGGGACTTTTAGTTTCACCACAGCTGGAGTGCCTAGGTTAGCCATCACTCACCTATGGCCTCCTCCTCCCCAATAGCCATAGCCTTTCCTCTCCTAAGTCAATGGTTCTTGCGACTGTATGTAATGCCTTATGGCATCACACGCTAAAAAAGAAAGAAGTAAAACTACACTATCAGCCCGTTGCACTCCTAAAAAAGGAGCGTCGGACCACATTATGGTTAGAATGACAAACATAACAAAAAGATAAACAATTTAACATGCATAATACAAACAATCACAGACATACACATATTTTACACATAAAAAGGCCCACAAAGTGAGCTGTAAAAAATAGTTGGGTGGTATCTGCGAATAGAGAGTACCGATCTTTATGGCATCACACACTGAAATTAAACCATCAGCCCGTCGCTCCCCTAAATAAAAGGGCCGGACCACCAAGCAGAGAGTATGACAAACATAAAACAATAGAAAACATTTTCTAAAGTTTTAAACTTTCTCTTTTACAACCTATGGCAGTGATGGCTAACCTTGGCACTCCAACTGTCCAAAAACTACAAATCCCATCATGCCTCTGCCTCCCCGAGTTATGCTTAGAGCTGTCAGAGCATTGCAATGCCTGACGGGACTTTTAGTTTCACCACAGCTGGAGTGCCAAGGTTAGCCATCACTCACCTATGGCCTCCTCCTCCCCAATAGCCATAGCCTTTCCTCTCCTAAGTCAATGGTTCTTGCGACTGTATGTAATGCCTTATGGCATCACACGCTAAAAAAGAAAGAAGTAAAACTACACTATTAGCCCATTGCACTCCTAAAAAAGGAGCGCCGGACCAAATTATGGTTAGAATGACAAACATATAACAAAAAGATAAACCACTTAACATGCATAATACAAACAATCACAGACATACACATATTTTACACATAAAAAGGCCCACAAAGTGAGCTGTAAAAAATAGTTGGGTAGTATCTGCGCATAGAGAGTACTGATCTTTATGGCATCACACACTGAAATTAAACCATCAGCCCGTCGCTCCCCTAAATAAGAGGGCCGGACCACCAAGCAGAGAGTATGACAAACATAAAACAATAGAAAACATCATATAAAGTTTTAAAACCTTTCTCTTCCACAACCTATGGCAGTGATGGCTAACCTTGGCACTCCAACTGCCCAAAAACTACAAATCCCATCATGCCTCTGCCTCCCCAAGTTATGCTTAGAGCTTTTAGAGCATTGCAATGCCTGATGGGACTTTTAGTTTCACCACAGCTGGAGTGCCAAGGTTAGCCATCACTCACCTATGGCCTCCTCCTCCCCAATAGCCATAGCCAATCCTCTCCTAAGTCAATGGTTCTTGCGACTGTATGTAACGCCTAATGGCATCACACGCTAAAAAAGAAAGAAGTAAAACTACACTATCAGCCCGTTGCACTCCTTAAAAAGGAGCGCCGGACCAAATTATGGTTAGAATGACAAACATATAACAAAAAGATAAACCACTTAACATGCATAATACAAACAATCACAGACATACACATATTTTACACATAAAAAGGCCCACAAAGTGAGCTGTAAAAAATAGTTGGGTGGTATCTGCGCATAGAGAGTACTGATCTTTATGGCATCACACACTGAAATTAAACCATCAGCCCGTCGCTCCCCTAAATAAGAGGGACGGACCACCAAGCAGAGAGTATGACAAACATAAAACAATAGAAAACATCCTATAAAGTTTAAAAACTTTCTCTTCCACAACCTATGGCAGTGATGGCTAACCTTGGCACTCCAACTGCCCAAAAACTACAAATCCCATCATGCCTCTGCCTTCCCGAGTTATGCTTAGAGCTGTCAGAGCATTGCAATGCCTGACGGGACTTTTAGTTTCACCACAGCTGGAGTGTTAAGGTTAGCCATCACTCACCTATTGCCTCCTCCTCCCAAATAGCCATAGCCAATCCTCTCCTAAGTCAATGGTTCTTGCGACTGTATGTAACGCCTTATGGCATAACACGCTAAAAAAAGAGAAGTAAACTACACTATCAGCCCGTCGCACTCCTAAAAAAGGAGCGCCGGACCACAGTATGGTTAGAATGACAAACATATAACAAAAAGATAAACCATTTAACATGCATAATACAAACAATCACAGACATACACATATTTTACACTTAAAAAGGCCCACAAACTGAGCTGTAAAAAATAGTTGGGTGGTATCTGCGAATAGAGAGTACTGATCTTTATGGCATCACACACTGAAATTAAACCATCAGCCCGTCGCTCCCCTAAATAAGAGGGCCGGACCACCAAGCAGAGAGTATGACAAACATAAAACAATAGAAAACATCTTATAAAGTTTTAAAAACTTTCTCTTCCACAACCTATAGCAGTGATGGCTAACCTTGGCATTCGAACTGTCCAAAAACTACAAATCCCATCATGCCTCTGCCTCCCCGAGTTATGCTTAGAGCTGTCAGAGCACTGCAATACCTGATGGGACTTTTAGTTTCACCACAGCTGGAGTGCCAATGTTAGCCATCACTCACCTATGGCCTCCTTCTCCCCAATAGCCATAGCCAATCCTCTCCTAAGTCAATGGTTCTTGCGACTGTATGTAACGCCTTATGGCATTACACGCTAAAAACAAAAGAAGTAAAACTGCACTATCAGCCCATTGCACTCCTAAAAAAGGAGCGCCGGACCACAATATGGTTAGAATGACAAACATATAACAAAAAGATAAACCATTTAACATGCATAATACAAACAATCACAGACATACACATATTTTACACATAAAAAGGCCCACAAAGTGGGCTGTAAAAAATAGTTGGGTGGTATCTGCGCATAGAGAGTACTAATCTTTATGGCATCACACACTGAAATTAAACCATCAGCCCGTCGCTCCCCTAAATAAGAGGGCCGGACCACCAAGCAGTGAGTATGACAAACATAAAACAATAGAAAACATCTTCTAAAGTTTTAAACTTTCTCTTTCACAACCTATGGCAGTGATGGCTAACCTTGGCACTCCAACTGTCCAAAAACTACAAATCCCATCATGCCTCTGCCTCCCCGAGTTATGCTTAGAGCTGTCAAAGCATTGCAATGCCTGACGGGACTTTTAGTTTCACCACAGCTGGAGTGCCTAGGTTAGCCATCACTCACCTATGGCCTCCTCCTCCCCAATAGCCATAGCCTTTCCTCTCCTAAGTCAATGGTTCTTGCGACTGTATGTAATGCCTTATGGCATCACACGCTAAAAAAGAAAGAAGTAAAACTACACTATCAGCCCGTTGCACTCCTAAAAAAGGAGCGTCGGACCACATTATGGTTAGAATGACAAACATAACAAAAAGATAAACAATTTAACATGCATAATACAAACAATCACAGACATACACATATTTTACACATAAAAAGGCCCACAAAGTGAGCTGTAAAAAATAGTTGGGTGGTATCTGCGAATAGAGAGTACCGATCTTTATGGCATCACACACTGAAATTAAACCATCAGCCCGTCGCTCCCCTAAATAAAAGGGCCGGACCACCAAGCAGAGAGTATGACAAACATAAAACAATAGAAAACATTTTCTAAAGTTTTAAACTTTCTCTTTTACAACCTATGGCAGTGATGGCTAACCTTGGCACTCCAACTGTCCAAAAACTACAAATCCCATCATGCCTCTGCCTCCCCGAGTTATGCTTAGAGCTGTCAGAGCATTGCAATGCCTGACGGGACTTTTAGTTTCACCACAGCTGGAGTGCCAAGGTTAGCCATCACTCACCTATGGCCTCCTCCTCCCCAATAGCCATAGCCTTTCCTCTCCTAAGTCAATGGTTCTTGCGACTGTATGTAATGCCTTATGGCATCACACGCTAAAAAAGAAAGAAGTAAAACTACACTATTAGCCCATTGCACTCCTAAAAAAGGAGCGCCGGACCAAATTATGGTTAGAATGACAAACATATAACAAAAAGATAAACCACTTAACATGCATAATACAAACAATCACAGACATACACATATTTTACACATAAAAAGGCCCACAAAGTGAGCTGTAAAAAATAGTTGGGTAGTATCTGCGCATAGAGAGTACTGATCTTTATGGCATCACACACTGAAATTAAACCATCAGCCCGTCGCTCCCCTAAATAAGAGGGCCGGACCACCAAGCAGAGAGTATGACAAACATAAAACAATAGAAAACATCCTATAAAGTTTTAAAACCTTTCTCTTCCACAACCTATGGCAGTGATGGCTAACCTTGGCACTCCAACTGCCCAAAAAATACAAATCCCATCATGCCTCTGCCTCCCCAAGTTATGCTTAGAGCTTTTAGAGCATTGCAATGCCTGATGGGACTTTTAGTTTCACCACAGCTGGAGTGCCAAGGTTAGCCATCACTCACCTATGGCCTCCTCCTCCCCAATAGCCATAGCCAATCCTCTCCTAAGTCAATGGTTCTTGCGACTGTATGTAACGCCTAATGGCATCACACGCTAAAAAAGAAAGAAGTAAAACTACACTATCAGCCCGTTGCACTCCTAAAAAAGGAGCGCCGGACCAAATTATGGTTAGAATGACAAACATATAACAAAAAGATAAACCACTTAACATGCATAATACAAACAATCACAGACATACACATATTTTACACATAAAAAGGCCCACAAAGTGAGCTGTAAAAAATAGTTGGGTGGTATCTGCGCATAGAGAGTACTGATCTTTATGGCATCACACACTGAAATTAAACCATCAGCCCGTCGCTCCCCTAAATAAGAGGGCCGGACCACCAAGCAGAGAGTATGACAAACATAAAACAATAGAAAACATCCTATAAAGTTTTAAAAACTTTCTCTTCCACAACCTATGGCAGTGATGGCTAACCTTGGCACTCCAACTGCCCAAAAACTACAAATCCCATCATGCCTCTGCCTTCCCGAGTTATGCTTAGAGCTGTCAGAGCATTGCAATGCCTGACGGGACTTTTAGTTTCACCACAGCTGGAGTGTTAAGGTTAGCCATCACTCACCTATTGCCTCCTCCTCCCAAATAGCCATAGCCAATCCTCTCCTAAGTCAATGGTTCTTGCGACTGTATGTAACGCCTTATGGCATAACACGCTAAAAAAAGAGAAGTAAACTACACTATCAGCCCGTCGCACTCCTAAAAAAGGAGCGCCGGACCACAGTATGGTTAGAATGACAAACATATAACAAAAAGATAAACCATTTAACATGCATAATACAAACAATCACAGACATACACATATTTTACACTTAAAAAGGCCCACAAACTGAGCTGTAAAAAATAGTTGGGTGGTATCTGCGAATAGAGAGTACTGATCTTTATGGCATCACACACTGAAATTAAACCATCAGCCCGTCGCTCCCCTAAATAAGAGGGCCGGACCACCAAGCAGAGAGTATGACAAACATAAAACAATAGAAAACATCTTATAAAGTTTTAAAAACTTTCTCTTCCACAACCTATAGCAGTGATGGCTAACCTTGGCATTCGAACTGTCCAAAAACTACAAATCCCATCATGCCTCTGCCTCCCCGAGTTATGCTTAGAGCTGTCAGAGCACTGCAATGCCTGATGGGACTTTTAGTTTCACCACAGCTGGAGTGCCAATGTTAGCCATCACTCACCTATGGCCTCCTCCTCCCCAATAGCCATAGCCAATCCTCTCCTAAGTCAATGGTTCTTGCGACTGTATGTAACGCCTTATGGCATTACACGCTAAAAACAAAAGAAGTAAAACTGCACTATCAGCCCATTGCACTCCTAAAAAAGGAGCGCCGGACCACAATATGGTTAGAATGACAAACATATAACAAAAAGATAAACCATTTAACATGCATAATACAAACAATCACAGACATACACATATTTTACACATAAAAAGGCCCACAAAGTGGGCTGTAAAAAATAGTTGGGTGGTATCTGCGCATAGAGAGTACTAATCTTTATGGCATCACACACTGAAATTAAACCATCAGCCCGTCGCTCCCCTAAATAAGAGGGCCGGACCACCAAGCAGTGAGTATGACAAACATAAAACAATAGAAAACATCTTCTAAAGTTTTAAACTTTCTCTTTCACAACCTATGGCAGTGATGGCTAACCTTGGCACTCCAACTGTCCAAAAACTACAAATCCCATCATGCCTCTGCCTCCCCGAGTTATGCTTAGAGCTGTCAAAGCATTGCAATGCCTGACGGGACTTTTAGTTTCACCACAGCTGGAGTGCCTAGGTTAGCCATCACTCACCTATGGCCTCCTCCTCCCCAATAGCCATAGCCTTTCCTCTCCTAAGTCAATGGTTCTTGCGACTGTATGTAATGCCTTATGGCATCACACGCTAAAAAAGAAAGAAGTAAAACTACACTATCAGCCCGTTGCACTCCTAAAAAAGGAGCGTCGGACCACATTATGGTTAGAATGACAAACATAACAAAAAGATAAACAATTTAACATGCATAATACAAACAATCACAGACATACACATATTTTACACATAAAAAGGCCCACAAAGTGAGCTGTAAAAAATAGTTGGGTGGTATCTGCGAATAGAGAGTACCGATCTTTATGGCATCACACACTGAAATTAAACCATCAGCCCGTCGCTCCCCTAAATAAAAGGGCCGGACCACCAAGCAGAGAGTATGACAAACATAAAACAATAGAAAACATTTTCTAAAGTTTTAAACTTTCTCTTTTACAACCTATGGCAGTGATGGCTAACCTTGGCACTCCAACTGTCCAAAAACTACAAATCCCATCATGCCTCTGCCTCCCCGAGTTATGCTTAGAGCTGTCAGAGCATTGCAATGCCTGACGGGACTTTTAGTTTCACCACAGCTGGAGTGCCAAGGTTAGCCATCACTCACCTATGGCCTCCTCCTCCCCAATAGCCATAGCCTTTCCTCTCCTAAGTCAATGGTTCTTGCGACTGTATGTAACGCCTTATGGCATCACACGCTAAAAAAGAAAGAAGTAAAACTACACTATTAGCCCATTGCACTCCTAAAAAAGGAGCGCCGGACCAAATTATGGTTAGAATGACAAACATATAACAAAAAGATAAACCACTTAACATGCATAATACAAACAATCACAGACATACACATATTTTACACATAAAAAGGCCCACAAAGTGAGCTGTAAAAAATAGTTGGGTAGTATCTGCGCATAGAGAGTACTGATCTTTATGGCATCACACACTGAAATTAAACCATCAGCCCGTCGCTCCCCTAAATAAGAGGGCCGGACCACCAAGCAGAGAGTATGACAAACATAAAACAATAGAAAACATCCTATAAAGTTTTAAAACCTTTCTCTTCCACAACCTATGGCAGTGATGGCTAACCTTGGCACTCCAACTGCCCAAAAACTACAAATCCCATCATGCCTCTGCCTCCCCAAGTTATGCTTAGAGCTTTTAGAGCATTGCAATGCCTGATGGGACTTTTAGTTTCACCACAGCTGGAGTGCCAAGGTTAGCCATCACTCACCTATGGCCTCCTCCTCCCCAATAGCCATAGCCAATCCTCTCCTAAGTCAATGGTTCTTGCGACTGTATGTAACGCCTAATGGCATCACACGCTAAAAAAGAAAGAAGTAAAACTACACTATCAGCCCGTTGCACTCCTAAAAAAGGAGCGCCGGACCAAATTATGGTTAGAATGACAAACATATAACAAAAAGATAAACCACTTAACATGCATAATACAAACAATCACAGACATACACATATTTTACACATAAAAAGGCCCACAAAGTGAGCTGTAAAAAATAGTTGGGTGGTATCTGCGCATAGAGAGTACTGATCTTTATGGCATCACACACTGAAATTAAACCATCAGCCCGTCGCTCCCCTAAATAAGAGGGACGGACCACCAAGCAGAGAGTATGACAAACATAAAACAATAGAAAACATCCTATAAAGTTTTAAAAACTTTCTCTTCCACAACCTATGGCAGTGATGGCTAACCTTGGCACTCCAACTGCCCAAAAACTACAAATCCCATCATGCCTCTGCCTTCCCGAGTTATGCTTAGAGCTGTCAGAGCATTGCAATGCCTGACGGGACTTTTAGTTTCACCACAGCTGGAGTGTTAAGGTTAGCCATCACTCACCTATTGCCTCCTCCTCCCAAATAGCCATAGCCAATCCTCTCCTAAGTCAATGGTTCTTGCGACTGTATGTAACGCCTTATGGCATAACACGCTAAAAAAAGAGAAGTAAACTACACTATCAGCCCGTCGCACTCCTAAAAAAGGAGCGCCGGACCACAGTATGGTTAGAATGACAAACATATAACAAAAAGATAAACCATTTAACATGCATAATACAAACAATCACAGACATACACATATTTTACACATAAAAAGGCCCACAAAGTGGGCTGTAAAAAATAGTTGGGTGGTATCTGCGCATAGAGAGTACTAATCTTTATGGCATCACACACTGAAATTAAACCATCAGCCCGTCGCTCCCCTAAATAAGAGGGCCGGACCACCAAGCAGTGAGTATGACAAACATAAAACAATAGAAAACATCTTCTAAAGTTTTAAACTTTCTCTTTCACAACCTATGGCAGTGATGGCTAACCTTGGCACTCCAACTGTCCAAAAACTACAAATCCCATCATGCCTCTGCCTCCCCGAGTTATGCTTAGAGCTGTCAAAGCATTGCAATGCCTGACGGGACTTTTAGTTTCACCACAGCTGGAGTGCCTAGGTTAGCCATCACTCACCTATGGCCTCCTCCTCCCCAATAGCCATAGCCTTTCCTCTCCTAAGTCAATGGTTCTTGCGACTGTATGTAATGCCTTATGGCATCACACGCTAAAAAAGAAAGAAGTAAAACTACACTATCAGCCCGTTGCACTCCTAAAAAAGGAGCGTCGGACCACATTATGGTTAGAATGACAAACATAACAAAAAGATAAACAATTTAACATGCATAATACAAACAATCACAGACATACACATATTTTACACATAAAAAGGCCCACAAAGTGAGCTGTAAAAAATAGTTGGGTGGTATCTGCGAATAGAGAGTACCGATCTTTATGGCATCACACACTGAAATTAAACCATCAGCCCGTCGCTCCCCTAAATAAAAGGGCCGGACCACCAAGCAGAGAGTATGACAAACATAAAACAATAGAAAACATTTTCTAAAGTTTTAAACTTTCTCTTTTACAACCTATGGCAGTGATGGCTAACCTTGGCACTCCAACTGTCCAAAAACTACAAATCCCATCATGCCTCTGCCTCCCCGAGTTATGCTTAGAGCTGTCAGAGCATTGCAATGCCTGACGGGACTTTTAGTTTCACCACAGCTGGAGTGCCAAGGTTAGCCATCACTCACCTATGGCCTCCTCCTCCCCAATAGCCATAGCCTTTCCTCTCCTAAGTCAATGGTTCTTGCGACTGTATGTAATGCCTTATGGCATCACACGCTAAAAAAGAAAGAAGTAAAACTACACTATTAGCCCATTGCACTCCTAAAAAAGGAGCGCCGGACCAAATTATGGTTAGAATGACAAACATATAACAAAAAGATAAACCACTTAACATGCATAATACAAACAATCACAGACATACACATATTTTACACATAAAAAGGCCCACAAAGTGAGCTGTAAAAAATAGTTGGGTAGTATCTGCGCATAGAGAGTACTGATCTTTATGGCATCACACACTGAAATTAAACCATCAGCCCGTCGCTCCCCTAAATAAGAGGGCCGGACCACCAAGCAGAGAGTATGACAAACATAAAACAATAGAAAACATCCTATAAAGTTTTAAAACCTTTCTCTTCCACAACCTATGGCAGTGATGGCTAACCTTGGCACTCCAACTGCCCAAAAAATACAAATCCCATCATGCCTCTGCCTCCCCAAGTTATGCTTAGAGCTTTTAGAGCATTGCAATGCCTGATGGGACTTTTAGTTTCACCACAGCTGGAGTGCCAAGGTTAGCCATCACTCACCTATGGCCTCCTCCTCCCCAATAGCCATAGCCAATCCTCTCCTAAGTCAATGGTTCTTGCGACTGTATGTAACGCCTAATGGCATCACACGCTAAAAAAGAAAGAAGTAAAACTACACTATCAGCCCGTTGCACTCCTAAAAAAGGAGCGCCGGACCAAATTATGGTTAGAATGACAAACATATAACAAAAAGATAAACCACTTAACATGCATAATACAAACAATCACAGACATACACATATTTTACACATAAAAAGGCCCACAAAGTGAGCTGTAAAAAATAGTTGGGTGGTATCTGCGCATAGAGAGTACTGATCTTTATGGCATCACACACTGAAATTAAACCATCAGCCCGTCGCTCCCCTAAATAAGAGGGACGGACCACCAAGCAGAGAGTATGACAAACATAAAACAATAGAAAACATCCTATAAAGTTTTAAAAACTTTCTCTTCCACAACCTATGGCAGTGATGGCTAACCTTGGCACTCCAACTGCCCAAAAACTACAAATCCCATCATGCCTCTGCCTTCCCGAGTTATGCTTAGAGCTGTCAGAGCATTGCAATGCCTGACGGGACTTTTAGTTTCACCACAGCTGGAGTGTTAAGGTTAGCCATCACTCACCTATTGCCTCCTCCTCCCAAATAGCCATAGCCAATCCTCTCCTAAGTCAATGGTTCTTGCGACTGTATGTAACGCCTTATGGCATAACACGCTAAAAAAAGAGAAGTAAACTACACTATCAGCCCGTCGCACTCCTAAAAAAGGAGCGCCGGACCACAGTATGGTTAGAATGACAAACATATAACAAAAAGATAAACCATTTAACATGCATAATACAAACAATCACAGACATACACATATTTTACACTTAAAAAGGCCCACAAACTGAGCTGTAAAAAATAGTTGGGTGGTATCTGCGAATAGAGAGTACTGATCTTTATGGCATCACACACTGAAATTAAACCATCAGCCCGTCGCTCCCCTAAATAAGAGGGCCGGACCACCAAGCAGAGAGTATGACAAACATAAAACAATAGAAAACATCTTATAAAGTTTTAAAAACTTTCTCTTCCACAACCTATAGCAGTGATGGCTAACCTTGGCATTCGAACTGTCCAAAAACTACAAATCCCATCATGCCTCTGCCTCCCCGAGTTATGCTTAGAGCTGTCAGAGCACTGCAATACCTGATGGGACTTTTAGTTTCACCACAGCTGGAGTGCCAATGTTAGCCATCACTCACCTATGGCCTCCTCCTCCCCAATAGCCATAGCCAATCCTCTCCTAAGTCAATGGTTCTTGCGACTGTATGTAACGCCTTATGGCATTACACGCTAAAAACAAAAGAAGTAAAACTGCACTATCAGCCCATTGCACTCCTAAAAAAGGAGCGCCGGACCACAATATGGTTAGAATGACAAACATATAACAAAAAGATAAACCATTTAACATGCATAATACAAACAATCACAGACATACACATATTTTACACATAAAAAGGCCCACAAAGTGGGCTGTAAAAAATAGTTGGGTGGTATCTGCGCATAGAGAGTACTAATCTTTATGGCATCACACACTGAAATTAAACCATCAGCCCGTCGCTCCCCTAAATAAGAGGGCCGGACCACCAAGCAGAGAGTATGACAAACATAAAACAATAGAAAACATCCTATAAAGTTTTAAAAACTTTCTCTTCCACAACCTATGACAGTGATGGCTAACCTTGGCACTCCAACTGCCCAAAAACTACAAATCCCATCATGCCTCTGCCTCCCCGAGTTATACTTAGAGCTGTCAGAGCATTGCAATGCCTGACGGGACTTTTAGTTTCACCACAGCTGGAGTGCCAAGGTTAGCCATCACTCACCTATGGCCTCCTCCTCCCCAATAGCCATAGCCTTTCCTCTCCTAAGTCAATGGTTCTTGCGACTGTATGTAATGCCTTATGGCATCACACGCTAAAAAAGAAAGAAGTAAAACTACACTATTAGCCCATTGCACTCCTAAAAAAGGAGCGCCGGACCAAATTATGGTTAGAATGACAAACATATAACAAAAAGATAAACCACTTAACATGCATAATACAAACAATCACAGACATACACATATTTTACACATAAAAAGGCCCACAAAGTGAGCTGTAAAAAATAGTTGGGTAGTATCTGCGCATAGAGAGTACTGATCTTTATGGCATTACACACTGAAATTAAACCATCAGCCCGTCGCTCCCCTAAATAAGAGGGCCGGACCACCAAGCAGAGAGTATGACAAACATAAAACAATAGAAAACATCCTATAAAGTTTTAAAACCTTTCTCTTCCACAACCTATGGCAGTGATGGCTAACCTTGGCACTTCAACTGCCCAAAAACTACAAATCCCATCATGCCTCTGCCTCCCCAAGTTATGCTTAGAGCTTTTAGAGCATTGCAATGCCTGATGGGACTTTTAGTTTCACCACAGCTGGAGTGCCAAGGCTAGCCATCACTCACCTATGGCCTCCTCCTCCCCAATAGCCATAGCCAATCCTCTCCTAAGTCAATGGTTCTTGCGACTGTATGTAACGCCTAATGGCATCACACGCTAAAAAAGAAAGAAGTAAAACTACACTATCAGCCCGTTGCACTCCTAAAAAAGGAGCGCCGGACCACATTATGGTTAGAATGACAAACATATAACAAAAAGATAAACCATTTAACATGCATAATACAAACAATCACAAACATACACATATTTTTTTTTTTTTGTAACACTATTTTTTTATTTCAAAAAATAAAGTAGGTGTTAACAGTTGAGAGAACCATTGAGAAATTGCAATAACACTTGGAAAGAACTATAACAATGTACATATTTGTATACATTATATACTTGCTAACAGGATTTGACTAACTCGATGTAAGGGTAAGCCTAGATTTAGAATCCAAAAGCGATTAGTCCAAAAGTTCAAAGTGGCGGATAACAAGTAGTCCAGACATACACATATTTTACACATAAAAAGGCCCACAAAGTGAGCTGTAAAAAATAGTTGGGTGGTATCTGCGAATAGAGAGTACCGATCTTTATGGCATCACACACTGAAATTAAACCATCAGCCCGTCGCTCCCCTAAATAAGAGGTCCGGACCACCAAGCAGTGAGTATGACAAACATAAAACAATAGAAAACATCTCTTTCACAACATATGGCAGTGATGGTTAACCTTGGCACACCAACTGTCCAAAAACTACAAATCCCATCATGCCTCTACCTCCCCGAGTTATGCTTAGAGCTGTCAGAGCACTGCAATACCTGATGGGACTTTTAGTTTCACCACAGCTGGAGTGCCAATGTTAGCCATCACTCACCTATGGCCTCCTCCTCCCAAATAGCCATAGCCAATCCTCTCCTAAGTCAATGGTTCTTGCGACTGTATGTAACGCCTTATGGCATTACACGCTAAAAACAAAAGAAGTAAAACTGCACTTTCAGCGCGTTGCACTCCTAAAAAAGGAGCGTCGGACCACAATATGGTTAGAATGACAAACATATAACAAAAAGATAAACCATTTAACATGCATAATACAAACAATCACAGACATACACATATTTTACACATAAAAAGGCCCACAAAGTGAGCTGTAAAAAATAGTTGGGTGGTATCTGCGCATAGAGAGTACTAATCTTTTTGGCATCACACACTGAAATTAAACCATCAGCCCGTCGCTCCCCTAAATAAGAGGGCCGGACCACCAAGCAGTGAGTATGACAAACATAAAACAATAGAAAACATTTTCTAAAGTTTTAAACTTTCTCTTTCACAACCTATGGCAGTGATGGCTAACCTTGGCACTCCAACTGTTCAAAAACTACAAATCCCATCATGCCTCTGCCTCCCCGAGTTATGCTTAGAGCTGTCAGAGCATTGCAATGCCTGACGGGACTTTTAGTTTCACCACAGCTGGAGTGCCAAGGTTAGCCATCACTCACCTATGGCCTCCTCCTCCCAAATAGCCATAGCCAATCCTCTCCTAAGTCAATGGTTCTTGCGACTGTATGTAACGCCTTATGGCACCACACGCTAAAAAAGATAGAAGTAAAACTACACTATCAGCCCGTTGCACTCCTAAAAAAGGAGCGCCGGACCACATTATGGTTAGAATGACAAACATATAACAAAAAGATAAACCACTTAACATGCATAATACAAACAATCACAGACATACACATATTTTACACATAAAAAGGCCCACAAAGTGAGCTGTAAAAAATAGTTGGGTGGTATCTGCGCATAGAGAGTACTGATCTTTATGGCATCACACACTGAAATTAAACCATCAGCCCGTCGCTCCCCTAAATAAGAGGGCCGGACCACCAAGCAGTGAGTATGACAAACATAAAACAATAGAAAACATTTTCTAAAGTTTTAAACTTTCTCTTTCACAACCTATGGCAGTGATGGCTAACCTTGGCACTCCAACTGTCCAAAAACTACAAATCCCATCATGCCTCTGCCTCCCCGAGTTATGCTTAGAGCTGTCAGAGCATTGCAATGCCTGACGGGACTTTTAGTTTCACCACAGCTGGAGTGCCAAGGTTAGCCATCACTCACCTATGGCCTCCTCCTCCACAATAGCCATAGCCAATCCTCTCCTAAGTCAATGGTTCTTGCGACTGTATGTAACGCCTAATGGCATCACACGCTAAAAAAGAAAGAAGTAAAACTACACTATCAGCCTGTTGCACTCCTAAAAAAGGAGCGCCGGACCACATTATGGTTAGAATGACAAACATATAACAAAAAGATAAACCACTTAACATGCATAATACAAACAATCACAGACATACACATATTTTACACATAAAAAGGCCCACAAAGTGAGCTGTAAAAAATAGTTGGGTGGTATCTGCGCATAGAGAGTACTGATCTTTATGGCATCACACACTGAAATTAAACCATCAGCCCGTCGCTCCCCTAAATAAGAGGGCCGGACCACCAAGCAGTGAGTATGACAAACATAAAACAATAGAAAACATTTTCTAAAGTTTTAAACTTTCTCTTTCACAACCTATGGCAGTGATGGCTAACCTTGGCACTCCAACTGTCCAAAAACTACAAATCCCATCATGCCTCTGCCTCCCCGAGTTATGCTTAGAGCTGTCAGAGCATTGCAATGCCTGACGGGACTTTTAGTTTCACCACAGCTGGAGTGCCAAGGTTAGCCATCACTCACCTATGGCCTCCTCCTCCCCAATAGCCATAGCCTTTCCTCTCCTAAGTCAATGGTTCTTGCGACTGTATGTAATGCCTTATGGCATCACACGCTAAAAAAGAAAGAAGTAAAACTACACTATCAGCCCGTTGCACTCCTAAAAAAGGAGCGTCGGACCACATTATGGTTAGAATGACAAACATAACAAAAAGATAAACAATTTAACATGCATAATACAAACAATCACAGACATACACATATTTTACACATAAAAAGGCCCACAAAGTGAGCTGTAAAAAATAGTTGGGTGGTATCTGCGAATAGAGAGTACCGATCTTTATGGCATCACACACTGAAATTAAACCATCAGCCCGTCGCTCCCCTAAATAAAAGGGCCGGACCACCAAGCAGAGAGTATGACAAACATAAAACAATAGAAAACATTTTCTAAAGTTTTAAACTTTCTCTTTTACAACCTATGGCAGTGATGGCTAACCTTGGCACTCCAACTGTCCAAAAACTACAAATCCCATCATGCCTCTGCCTCCCCGAGTTATGCTTAGAGCTGTCAGAGCATTGCAATGCCTGACGGGACTTTTAGTTTCACCACAGCTGGAGTGCCAAGGTTAGCCATCACTCACCTATGGCCTCCTCCTCCCCAATAGCCATAGCCTTTCCTCTCCTAAGTCAATGGTTCTTGCGACTGTATGTAATGCCTTATGGCATCACACGCTAAAAAAGAAAGAAGTAAAACTACACTATTAGCCCATTGCACTCCTAAAAAAGGAGCGCCGGACCAAATTATGGTTAGAATGACAAACATATAACAAAAAGATAAACCACTTAACATGCATAATACAAACAATCACAGACATACACATATTTTACACATAAAAAGGCCCACAAAGTGAGCTGTAAAAAATAGTTGGGTAGTATCTGCGCATAGAGAGTACTGATCTTTATGGCATCACACACTGAAATTAAACCATCAGCCCGTCGCTCCCCTAAATAAGAGGGCCGGACCACCAAGCAGAGAGTATGACAAACATAAAACAATAGAAAACATCCTATAAAGTTTTAAAACCTTTCTCTTCCACAACCTATGGCAGTGATGGCTAACCTTGGCACTCCAACTGCCCAAAAACTACAAATCCCATCATGCCTCTGCCTCCCCAAGTTATGCTTAGAGCTTTTAGAGCATTGCAATGCCTGATGGGACTTTTAGTTTCACCACAGCTGGAGTGCCAAGGTTAGCCATCACTCACCTATGGCCTCCTCCTCCCCAATAGCCATAGCCAATCCTCTCCTAAGTCAATGGTTCTTGCGACTGTATGTAACGCCTAATGGCATCACACGCTAAAAAAGAAAGAAGTAAAACTACACTATCAGCCCGTTGCACTCCTAAAAAAGGAGCGCCGGACCAAATTATGGTTAGAATGACAAACATATAACAAAAAGATAAACCACTTAACATGCATAATACAAACAATCACAGACATACACATATTTTACACATAAAAAGGCCCACAAAGTGAGCTGTAAAAAATAGTTGGGTGGTATCTGCGCATAGAGAGTACTGATCTTTATGGCATCACACACTGAAATTAAACCATCAGCCCGTCGCTCCCCTAAATAAGAGGGACGGACCACCAAGCAGAGAGTATGACAAACATAAAACAATAGAAAACATCCTATAAAGTTTTAAAAACTTTCTCTTCCACAACCTATGGCAGTGATGGCTAACCTTGGCACTCCAACTGCCCAAAAACTACAAATCCCATCATGCCTCTGCCTTCCCGAGTTATGCTTAGAGCTGTCAGAGCATTGCAATGCCTGACGGGACTTTTAGTTTCACCACAGCTGGAGTGTTAAGGTTAGCCATCACTCACCTATTGCCTCCTCCTCCCAAATAGCCATAGCCAATCCTCTCCTAAGTCAATGGTTCTTGCGACTGTATGTAACGCCTTATGGCATAACACGCTAAAAAAAGAGAAGTAAACTACACTATCAGCCCGTCGCACTCCTAAAAAAGGAGCGCCGGAACACAGTATGGTTAGAATGACAAACATATAACAAAAAGATAAACCATTTAACATGCATAATACAAACAATCACAGACATACACATATTTTACACTTAAAAAGGCCCACAAACTGAGCTGTAAAAAATAGTTGGGTGGTATCTGCGAATAGAGAGTACTGATCTTTATGGCATCACACACTGAAATTAAACCATCAGCCCGTCGCTCCCCTAAATAAGAGGGCCGGACCACCAAGCAGAGAGTATGACAAACATAAAACAATAGAAAACATCTTATAAAGTTTTAAAAACTTTCTCTTCCACAACCTATAGCAGTGATGGCTAACCTTGGCATTCGAACTGTCCAAAAACTACAAATCCCATCATGCCTCTGCCTCCCCGAGTTATGCTTAGAGCTGTCAGAGCACTGCAATACCTGATGGGACTTTTAGTTTCACCACAGCTGGAGTGCCAATGTTAGCCATCACTCACCTATGGCCTCCTCCTCCCCAATAGCCATAGCCAATCCTCTCCTAAGTCAATGGTTCTTGCGACTGTATGTAACGCCTTATGGCATTACACGCTAAAAACAAAAGAAGTAAAACTGCACTATCAGCCCATTGCACTCCTAAAAAAGGAGCGCCGGACCACAATATGGTTAGAATGACAAACATATAACAAAAAGATAAACCATTTAACATGCATAATACAAACAATCACAGACATACACATATTTTACACATAAAAAGGCCCACAAAGTGGGCTGTAAAAAATAGTTGGGTGGTATCTGCGCATAGAGAGTACTAATCTTTATGGCATCACACACTGAAATTAAACCATCAGCCCGTCGCTCCCCTAAATAAGAGGGCCGGACCACCAAGCAGTGAGTATGACAAACATAAAACAATAGAAAACATCTTCTAAAGTTTTAAACTTTCTCTTTCACAACCTATGGCAGTGATGGCTAACCTTGGCACTCCAACTGTCCAAAAACTACAAATCCCATCATGCCTCTGCCTCCCCGAGTTATGCTTAGAGCTGTCAAAGCATTGCAATGCCTGACGGGACTTTTAGTTTCACCACAGCTGGAGTGCCTAGGTTAGCCATCACTCACCTATGGCCTCCTCCTCCCCAATAGCCATAGCCTTTCCTCTCCTAAGTCAATGGTTCTTGCGACTGTATGTAATGCCTTATGGCATCACACGCTAAAAAAGAAAGAAGTAAAACTACACTATTAGCCCATTGCACTCCTAAAAAAGGAGCGCCGGACCAAATTATGGTTAGAATGACAAACATATAACAAAAAGATAAACCACTTAACATGCATAATACAAACAATCACAGACATACACATATTTTACACATAAAAAGGCCCACAAAGTGAGCTGTAAAAAATAGTTGGGTAGTATCTGCGCATAGAGAGTACTGATCTTTATGGCATCACACACTGAAATTAAACCATCAGCCCGTCGCTCCCCTAAATAAGAGGGCCGGACCACCAAGCAGAGAGTATGACAAACATAAAACAATAGAAAACATCCTATAAAGTTTTAAAACCTTTCTCTTCCACAACCTATGGCAGTGATGGCTAACCTTGGCACTCCAACTGCCCAAAAACTACAAATCCCATCATGCCTCTGCCTCCCCAAGTTATGCTTAGAGCTTTTAGAGCATTGCAATGCCTGATGGGACTTTTAGTTTCACCACAGCTGGAGTGCCAAGGTTAGCCATTACTCACCTATGGCCTCCTCCTCCCCAATAGCCATAGCCAATCCTCTCCTAAGTCAATGGTTCTTGCGACTGTATGTAACGCCTAATGGCATCACACGCTAAAAAAGAAAGAAGTAAAACTACACTATCAGCCCGTTGCACTCCTAAAAAAGGAGCGCCGGACCAAATTATGGTTAGAATGACAAACATATAACAAAAAGATAAACCACTTAACATGCATAATACAAACAATCACAGACATACACATATTTTACACATAAAAAGGCCCACAAAGTGAGCTGTAAAAAATAGTTGGGTGGTATCTGCGCATAGAGAGTACTGATCTTTATGGCATCACACACTGAAATTAAACCATCAGCCCGTCGCTCCCCTAAATAAGAGGGACGGACCACCAAGCAGAGAGTATGACAAACATAAAACAATAGAAAACATCCTATAAAGTTTTAAAAACTTTCTCTTCCACAACCTATGGCAGTGATGGCTAACCTTGGCACTCCAACTGCCCAAAAACTACAAATCCCATCATGCCTCTGCCTTCCCGAGTTATGCTTAGAGCTGTCAGAGCATTGCAATGCCTGACGGGACTTTTAGTTTCACCACAGCTGGAGTGTTAAGGTTAGCCATCACTCACCTATTGCCTCCTCCTCCCAAATAGCCATAGCCAATCCTCTCCTAAGTCAATGGTTCTTGCGACTGTATGTAACGCCTTATGGCATAACACGCTAAAAAAAGAGAAGTAAACTACACTATCAGCCCGTCGCACTCCTAAAAAAGGAGCGCCGGACCACAGTATGGTTAGAATGACAAACATATAACAAAAAGATAAACCATTTAACATGCATAATACAAACAATCACAGACATACACATATTTTACACATAAAAAGGCCCACAAAGTGGGCTGTAAAAAATAGTTGGGTGGTATCTGCGCATAGAGAGTACTAATCTTTATGGCATCACACACTGAAATTAAACCATCAGCCCGTCGCTCCCCTAAATAAGAGGGCCGGACCACCAAGCAGTGAGTATGACAAACATAAAACAATAGAAAACATCTTCTAAAGTTTTAAACTTTCTCTTTCACAACCTATGGCAGTGATGGCTAACCTTGGCACTCCAACTGTCCAAAAACTACAAATCCCATCATGCCTCTGCCTCCCCGAGTTATGCTTAGAGCTGTCAAAGCATTGCAATGCCTGACGGGACTTTTAGTTTCACCACAGCTGGAGTGCCTAGGTTAGCCATCACTCACCTATGGCCTCCTCCTCCCCAATAGCCATAGCCTTTCCTCTCCTAAGTCAATGGTTCTTGCGACTGTATGTAATGCCTTATGGCATCACACGCTAAAAAAGAAAGAAGTAAAACTACACTATCAGCCCGTTGCACTCCTAAAAAAGGAGCGTCGGACCACATTATGGTTAGAATGACAAACATAACAAAAAGATAAACAATTTAACATGCATAATACAAACAATCACAGACATACACATATTTTACACATAAAAAGGCCCACAAAGTGAGCTGTAAAAAATAGTTGGGTGGTATCTGCGAATAGAGAGTACCGATCTTTATGGCATCACACACTGAAATTAAACCATCAGCCCGTCGCTCCCCTAAATAAAAGGGCCGGACCACCAAGCAGAGAGTATGACAAACATAAAACAATAGAAAACATTTTCTAAAGTTTTAAACTTTCTCTTTTACAACCTATGGCAGTGATGGCTAACCTTGGCACTCCAACTGTCCAAAAACTACAAATCCCATCATGCCTCTGCCTCCCCGAGTTATGCTTAGAGCTGTCAGAGCATTGCAATGCCTGACGGGACTTTTAGTTTCACCACAGCTGGAGTGCCAAGGTTAGCCATCACTCACCTATGGCCTCCTCCTCCCCAATAGCCATAGCCTTTCCTCTCCTAAGTCAATGGTTCTTGCGACTGTATGTAATGCCTTATGGCATCACACGCTAAAAAAGAAAGAAGTAAAACTACACTATTAGCCCAGTGCACTCCTAAAAAAGGAGCGCCGGACCAAATTATGGTTAGAATGACAAACATATAACAAAAAGATAAACCACTTAACATGCATAATACAAACAATCACAGACATACACATATTTTACACATAAAAAGGCCCACAAAGTGAGCTGTAAAAAATAGTTGGGTAGTATCTGCGCATAGAGAGTACTGATCTTTATGGCATCACACACTGAAATTAAACCATCAGCCCGTCGCTCCCCTAAATAAGAGGGCCGGACCACCAAGCAGAGAGTATGACAAACATAAAACAATAGAAAACATCCTATAAAGTTTTAAAACCTTTCTCTTCCACAACCTATGGCAGTGATGGCTAACCTTGGCACTCCAACTGCCCAAAAAATACAAATCCCATCATGCCTCTGCCTCCCCAAGTTATGCTTAGAGCTTTTAGAGCATTGCAATGCCTGATGGGACTTTTAGTTTCACCACAGCTGGAGTGCCAAGGTTAGCCATCACTCACCTATGGCCTCCTCCTCCCCAATAGCCATAGCCAATCCTCTCCTAAGTCAATGGTTCTTGCGACTGTATGTAACGCCTAATGGCATCACACGCTAAAAAAGAAAGAAGTAAAACTACACTATCAGCCCGTTGCACTCCTAAAAAAGGAGCGCCGGACCAAATTATGGTTAGAATGACAAACATATAACAAAAAGATAAACCACTTAACATGCATAATACAAACAATCACAGACATACACATATTTTACACATAAAAAGGCCCACAAAGTGAGCTGTAAAAAATAGTTGGGTGGTATCTGCGCATAGAGAGTACTGATCTTTATGGCATCACACACTGAAATTAAACCATCAGCCCGTCGCTCCCCTAAATAAGAGGGACGGACCACCAAGCAGAGAGTATGACAAACATAAAACAATAGAAAACATCCTATAAAGTTTTAAAAACTTTCTCTTCCACAACCTATGGCAGTGATGGCTAACCTTGGCACTCCAACTGCCCAAAAACTACAAATCCCATCATGCCTCTGCCTTCCCGAGTTATGCTTAGAGCTGTCAGAGCATTGCAATGCCTGACGGGACTTTTAGTTTCACCACAGCTGGAGTGTTAAGGTTAGCCATCACTCACCTATTGCCTCCTCCTCCCAAATAGCCATAGCCAATCCTCTCCTAAGTCAATGGTTCTTGCGACTGTATGTAACGCCTTATGGCATAACACGCTAAAAAAAGAGAAGTAAACTACACTATCAGCCCGTCGCACTCCTAAAAAAGGAGCGCCGGACCACAGTATGGTTAGAATGACAAACATATAACAAAAAGATAAACCATTTAACATGCATAATACAAACAATCACAGACATACACATATTTTACACTTAAAAAGGCCCACAAACTGAGCTGTAAAAAATAGTTGGGTGGTATCTGCGAATAGAGAGTACTGATCTTTATGGCATCACACACTGAAATTAAACCATCAGCCCGTCGCTCCCCTAAATAAGAGGGCCGGACCACCAAGCAGAGAGTATGACAAACATAAAACAATAGAAAACATCTTATAAAGTTTTAAAAACTTTCTCTTCCACAACCTATAGCAGTGATGGCTAACCTTGGCATTCGAACTGTCCAAAAACTACAAATCCCATCATGCCTCTGCCTCCCCGAGTTATGCTTAGAGCTGTCAGAGCACTGCAAAACCTGATGGGACTTTTAGTTTCACCACAGCTGGAGTGCCAATGTTAGCCATCACTCACCTATGGCCTCCTCCTCCCCAATAGCCATAGCCAATCCTCTCCTAAGTCAATGGTTCTTGCGACTGTATGTAACGCCTTATGGCATTACACGCTAAAAACAAAAGAAGTAAAACTGCACTATCAGCCCATTGCACTCCTAAAAAAGGAGCGCCGGACCACAATATGGTTAGAATGACAAACATATAACAAAAAGATAAACCATTTAACATGCATAATACAAACAATCACAGACATACACATATTTTACACATAAAAAGGCCCACAAAGTGGGCTGTAAAAAATAGTTGGGTGGTATCTGCGCATAGAGAGTACTAATCTTTATGGCATCACACACTGAAATTAAACCATCAGCCCGTCGCTCCCCTAAATAAGAGGGCCGGACCACCAAGCAGAGAGTATGACAAACATAAAACAATAGAAAACATCCTATAAAGTTTTAAAAACTTTCTCTTCCACAACCTATGACAGTGATGGCTAACCTTGGCACTCCAACTGCCCAAAAACTACAAATCCCATCATGCCTCTGCCTCCCCGAGTTATACTTAGAGCTGTCAGAGCATTGCAATGCCTGACGGGACTTTTAGTTTCACCACAGCTGGAGTGCCAAGGTTAGCCATCACTCACCTATGGCCTCCTCCTCCCCAATAGCCATAGCCTTTCCTCTCCTAAGTCAATGGTTCTTGCGACTGTATGTAATGCCTTATGGCATCACACGCTAAAAAAGAAAGAAGTAAAACTACACTATTAGCCCATTGCACTCCTAAAAAAGGAGCGCCGGACCAAATTATGGTTAGAATGACAAACATATAACAAAAAGATAAACCACTTAACATGCATAATACAAACAATCACAGACATACACATATTTTACACATAAAAAGGCCCACAAAGTGAGCTGTAAAAAATAGTTGGGTAGTATCTGCGCATAGAGAGTACTGATCTTTATGGCATCACACACTGAAATTAAACCATCAGCCCGTCGCTCCCCTAAATAAGAGGGCCGGACCACCAAGCAGAGAGTATGACAAACATAAAACAATAGAAAACATCCTATAAAGTTTTAAAACCTTTCTCTTCCACAACCTATGGCAGTGATGGCTAACCTTGGCACTTCAACTGCCCAAAAACTACAAATCCCATCATGCCTCTGCCTCCCCAAGTTATGCTTAGAGCTTTTAGAGCATTGCAATGCCTGATGGGACTTTTAGTTTCACCACAGCTGGAGTGCCAAGGCTAGCCATCACTCACCTATGGCCTCCTCCTCCCCAATAGCCATAGCCAATCCTCTCCTAAGTCAATGGTTCTTGCGACTGTATGTAACGCCTAATGGCATCACACGCTAAAAAAGAAAGAAGTAAAACTACACTATCAGCCCGTTGCACTCCTAAAAAAGGAGCGCCGGACCACATTATGGTTAGAATGACAAACATATAACAAAAAGATAAACCATTTAACATGCATAATACAAACAATCACAAACATACACATATTTTTTTTTTTTTGTAACACTATTTTTTTATTTCAAAAAATAAAGTAGGTGTTAACAGTTGAGAGAACCATTGAGAAATTGCAATAACACTTGGAAAGAACTATAACAATGTACATATTTGTATACATTATATACTTGCTAACAGGATTTGACTAACTCGATGTAAGGGTAAGCCTAGATTTAGAATCCAAAAGCGATTAGTCCAAAAGTTCAAAGTGGCGGATAACAAGTAGTCCAGACATACACATATTTTACACATAAAAAGGCCCACAAAGTGAGCTGTAAAAAATAGTTGGGTGGTATCTGCGAATAGAGAGTACCGATCTTTATGGCATCACACACTGAAATTAAACCATCAGCCCGTCGCTCCCCTAAATAAGAGGTCCGGACCACCAAGCAGTGAGTATGACAAACATAAAACAATAGAAAACATCTTCTAAAGTTTTAAACTTTCTCTTTCACAACATATGGCAGTGATGGTTAACCTTGGCACACCAACTGTCCAAAAACTACAAATCCCATCATGCCTCTACCTCCCCGAGTTATGCTTAGAGCTGTCAGAGCACTGCAATACCTGATGGGACTTTTAGTTTCACCACAGCTGGAGTGCCAATGTTAGCCATCACTCACCTATGGCCTCCTCCTCCCAAATAGCCATAGCCAATCCTCTCCTAAGTCAATGGTTCTTGCGACTGTATGTAACGCCTTATGGCATTACACGCTAAAAACAAAAGAAGTAAAACTGCACTTTCAGCGCGTTGCACTCCTAAAAAAGGAGCGTCGGACCACAATATGGTTAGAATGACAAACATATAACAAAAAGATAAACCATTTAACATGCATAATACAAACAATCACAGACATACACATATTTTACACATAAAAAGGCCCACAAAGTGAGCTGTAAAAAATAGTTGGGTGGTATCTGCGCATAGAGAGTACTAATCTTTTTGGCATCACACACTGAAATTAAACCATCAGCCCGTCGCTCCCCTAAATAAGAGGGCCGGACCACCAAGCAGTGAGTATGACAAACATAAAACAATAGAAAACATTTTCTAAAGTTTTAAACTTTCTCTTTCACAACCTATGGCAGTGATGGCTAACCTTGGCACTCCAACTGTTCAAAAACTACAAATCCCATCATGCCTCTGCCTCCCCGAGTTATGCTTAGAGCTGTCAGAGCATTGCAATGCCTGACGGGACTTTTAGTTTCACCACAGCTGGAGTGCCAAGGTTAGCCATCACTCACCTATGGCCTCCTCCTCCCAAATAGCCATAGCCAATCCTCTCCTAAGTCAATGGTTCTTGCGACTGTATGTAACGCCTTATGGCACCACACGCTAAAAAAGATAGAAGTAAAACTACACTATCAGCCCGTTGCACTCCTAAAAAAGGAGCGCCGGACCACATTATGGTTAGAATGACAAACATATAACAAAAAGATAAACCACTTAACATGCATAATACAAACAATCACAGACATACACATATTTTACACATAAAAAGGCCCACAAAGTGAGCTGTAAAAAATAGTTGGGTGGTATCTGCGCATAGAGAGTACTGATCTTTATGGCATCACACACTGAAATTAAACCATCAGCCCGTCGCTCCCCTAAATAAGAGGGCCGGACCACCAAGCAGTGAGTATGACAAACATAAAACAATAGAAAACATTTTCTAAAGTTTTAAACTTTCTCTTTCACAACCTATGGCAGTGATGGCTAACCTTGGCACTCCAACTGTCCAAAAACTACAAATCCCATCATGCCTCTGCCTCCCCGAGTTATGCTTAGAGCTGTCAGAGCATTGCAATGCCTGACGGGACTTTTAGTTTCACCACAGCTGGAGTGCCAAGGTTAGCCATCACTCACCTATGGCCTCCTCCTCCACAATAGCCATAGCCAATCCTCTCCTAAGTCAATGGTTCTTGCGACTGTATGTAACGCCTAATGGCATCACACGCTAAAAAAGAAAGAAGTAAAACTACACTATCAGCCTGTTGCACTCCTAAAAAAGGAGCGCCGGACCACATTATGGTTAGAATGACAAACATATAACAAAAAGATAAACCACTTAACATGCATAATACAAACAATCACAGACATACACATATTTTACACATAAAAAGGCCCACAAAGTGAGCTGTAAAAAATAGTTGGGTGGTATCTGCGCATAGAGAGTACTGATCTTTATGGCATCACACACTGAAATTAAACCATCAGCCCGTCGCTCCCCTAAATAAGAGGGCCGGACCACCAAGCAGTGAGTATGACAAACATAAAACAATAGAAAACATTTTCTAAAGTTTTAAACTTTCTCTTTCACAACCTATGGCAGTGATGGCTAACCTTGGCACTCCAACTGTCCAAAAACTACAAATCCCATCATGCCTCTGCCTCCCCGAGTTATGCTTAGAGCTGTCAGAGCATTGCAATGCCTGACGGGACTTTTAGTTTCACCACAGCTGGAGTGCCAAGGTTAGCCATCACTCACCTATGGCCTCCTCCTCCACAATAGCCATAGCCAATCCTCTCCTAAGTCAATGGTTCTTGCGACTGTATGTAACGCCTAATGGCATCACACGCTAAAAAAGAAAGAAGTAAAACTACACTATCAGCCTGTTGCACTCCTAAAAAAGGAGCGCCGGACCACATTATGGTTAGAATGACAAACATATAACAAAAAGATAAACCACTTAACATGCATAATACAAACAATCACAGACATACACATATTTTACACATAAAAAGGCCCACAAAGTGAGCTGTAAAAAATAGTTGGGTGGTATCTGCGCATAGAGAGTACTGATCTTTATGGCATCACACTCTGAAATTAAACCATCAGCCCGTCGCTCCCCTAAATAAGAGGGACGGACCACCAAGCAGAGAGTATGACAAACATAAAACAATAGAAAACATCCTATAAAGTTTTAAAAACTTTCTCTTCCACAACCTATGGCAGTGATGGCTAACCTTGGCACTCCAACTGCCCAAAAACTACAAATCCCATCATGTCTCTGCCTCCCCGAGTTATGCTTAGAGCTGTCAGAGCATTGCAATGCCTGACGGGACTTTTAGTTTCACCACAGCTGGAGTGCCAAGGTTAGCCATCACTCACCTATGGCCTCCTCCTCCACAATAGCCATAGCCAATCCTCTCCTAAGTCAATGGTTCTTGCGACTGTATGTAACGCCTAATGGCATCACACGCTAAAAAAGAAAGAAGTAAAACTACACTATCAGCCCGTTGCACTCCTAAAAAAGGAGCGCCGGACCACATTATGGTTAGAATGACAAACATATAACAAAAAGATAAACCACTTAACATGCATAATACAAACAATCACAGACATACACATATTTTACACATAAAAAGGCCCATAAAGTGAGCTGTAAAAAATAGTTGGGTGGTATCTGCGCATAGAGAGTACTAATCTTTATGGCATCACACACTGAAATTAAACCATCAGCCCGTCGCTCCCCTAAATAAGAAGGCCGGACCACCAAGCAGAGAGTATGACAAACATAAAACAATAGAAAACATCCTATAAAGTTTTAAAAACTTTCTCTTTCACAACCTATGGCAGTGATGGCTAACCTTGGCACTCCAACTGTCCAAAAACTACAAATCCCATCATGCCTCTGAATCCCCGAGTTATGCTTAGAGCTGTCAGAGCATTGCAATGCCTGACGGGACTTTTAGTTTCACCACAGCTGGAGTGCCAAGGTTAGCCATCACTCACCTATGGCCTCCTCCTCCCCAATAGCCATAGCCAATCCTCTCCTAAGTCGAAGGTTCTTGCGACTGTATGTAACGCCTTATGGCATTACACGCTAAAAACAAAAGAAGTAAAATTGCACTATCAGCCCATTGCACTCCTAAAAAAGGAGCACCGGACCACAATATGGTTAGAATGACAAACATATAACAAAAAGATAAACCATTTAACATGCATAATACAAACAATCACAGACATACACATATTTTACCCATAAAAAGGCCCACAAAGTGAGCTGTAAAAAAATAGATGAGTGGTATCTGCGCATAGAGAGTACTGATCTTTATGGCATCACACACTGAAATTAAACCATCAGCCCGTCGCTCCCCTAAATAAGAGGGCCGGACCACCAAGCAGAGAGTATGACAAACATAAAACAATAGAAAACATCTTATAAAGTTTTAAAAACTTTCTCTTTCACAACCTATAGCAGTGATGGCTAACCTTGGCATTCGAACTGTCCAAAAACTACAAATCCCATCATGCCTCTGCCTCCCCGAGTTATGCTTAGAGCTGTCAGAGCACTGCAATACCTGATGGGACTTTTAGTTTCACCACAGCTGGAGTGCCAATGTTAGCCATCACTCACCTATGGCCTCCTCCTCCCCAATAGCCATAGCCAATCCTCTCCTAAGTCAATGGTTCTTGCGACTGTATGTAACGCCTTATGGCATTACATGCTAAAAACAAAAGAAGTAAAACTGCACTATCAGCCCATTGCACTCCTAAAAAAGGAGCGCCGGACCAAATTATGGTTAGAATGACAAACATATAACAAAAAGATAAACCACTTAACATGCATAATACAAACAATCACAGACATACACATATTTTACACATAAAAAGGCCCACAAAGTGAGCTGTAAAAAATAGTTGGGTAGTATCTGCGCATAGAGAGTACTGATCTTTATGGCATCACACACTGAAATTAAACCATCAGCCCGTCGCTCCCCTAAATAAGAGGGCCGGACCACCAAGCAGAGAGTATGACAAACATAAAACAATAGAAAACATCCTATAAAGTTTTAAAACCTTTCTCTTCCACAACCTATGGCAGTGATGGCTAACCTTGGCACTTCAACTGCCCAAAAACTACAAATCCCATCATGCCTCTGCCTCCCCAAGTTATGCTTAGAGCTTTTAGAGCATTGCAATGCCTGATGGGACTTTTAGTTTCACCACAGCTGGAGTGCCAAGGTTAGCCATCACTCACCTATGGCCTCCTCCTCCCCAATAGCCATAGCCAATCCTCTCCTAAGTCAATGGTTCTTGCGACTGTATGTAACGCCTAATGGCATCACACGCTAAAAAAGAAAGAAGTAAAACTACACTATCAGCCCGTTGCACTCCTAAAAAAGGAGCGCCGGACCACATTATGGTTAGAATGACAAACATATAACAAAAAGATAAACCATTTAACATGCATAATACAAACAATCACAAACATACACATATTTTTTTTTTTTTGTAACACTATTTTTTTATTTCAAAAAATAAAGTAGGTGTTAACAGTTGAGAGAACCATTGAGAAATTGCAATAACACTTGGAAAGAACTATAACAATGTACATATTTGTATACATTATATACTTGCTAACAGGATTTGACTAACTCGATGTAAGGGTAAGCCTAGATTTAGAATCCAAAAGCGATTAGTCCAAAAGTTCAAAGTGGCGGATAACAAGTAGTCCAGACATACACATATTTTACACATAAAAAGGCCCACAAAGTGAGCTGTAAAAAATAGTTGGGTGGTATCTGCGAATAGAGAGTACCGATCTTTATGGCATCACACACTGAAATTAAACCATCAGCCCGTCGCTCCCCTAAATAAGAGGTCCGGACCACCAAGCAGTGAGTATGACAAACATAAAACAATAGAAAACATCTTCTAAAGTTTTAAACTTTCTCTTTCACAACATATGGCAGTGATGGCTAACCTTGGCACACCAACTGTCCAAAAACTACAAATCCCATCATGCCTCTACCTCCCCGAGTTATGCTTAGAGCTGTCAGAGCACTGCAATACCTGATGGGACTTTTAGTTTCACCACAGCTGGAGTGTCAATGTTAGCCATCACTCACCTATGGCCTCCTCCTCCCAAATAGCCATAGCCAATCCTCTCCTAAGTCAATGGTTCTTGCGACTGTATGTAACGCCTTATGGCATTACACGCTAAAAACAAAAGAAGTAAAACTGCACTTTCAGCGCGTTGCACTCCTAAAAAAGGAGCGTCGGACCACAATATGGTTAGAATGACAAACATATAACAAAAAGATAAACAATTTAACATGCATAATACAAACAATCACAGACATACACATATTTTACACATAAAAAGGCCCACAAAGTGAGCTGTAAAAAATAGTTGGGTGGTATCTGCGAATAGAGAGTACCGATCTTTATGGCATCACACACTGAAATTAAACCATCAGCCCGTCGCTCCCCTAAATAAAAGGGCCGGACCACCAAGCAGAGAGTATGACAAACATAAAACAATAGAAAACATTTTCTAAAGTTTTAAACTTTCTCTTTTACAACCTATGGCAGTGATGGCTAACCTTGGCACTCCAACTGTCCAAAAACTACAAATCCCATCATGCCTCTGCCTCCCCGAGTTATGCTTAGAGCTGTCAGAGCATTGCAATGCCTGACGGGACTTTTAGTTTCACCACAGCTGGAGTGCCAAGGTTAGCCATCACTCACCTATGGCCTCCTCCTCCCCAATAGCCATAGCCTTTCCTCTCCTAAGTCAATGGTTCTTGCGACTGTATGTAATGCCTTATGGCATCACACGCTAAAAAAGAAAGAAGTAAAACTACACTATTAGCCCATTGCACTCCTAAAAAAGGAGCGCCGGACCAAATTATGGTTAGAATGACAAACATATAACAAAAAGATAAACCACTTAACATGCATAATACAAACAATCACAGACATACACATATTTTACACATAAAAAGGCCCACAAAGTGAGCTGTAAAAAATAGTTGGGTAGTATCTGCGCATAGAGAGTACTGATCTTTATGGCATCACACACTGAAATTAAACCATCAGCCCGTCGCTCCCCTAAATAAGAGGGCCGGACCACCAAGCAGAGAGTATGACAAACATAAAACAATAGAAAACATCCTATAAAGTTTTAAAACCTTTCTCTTCCACAACCTATGGCAGTGATGGCTAACCTTGGCACTCCAACTGCCCAAAAACTACAAATCCCATCATGCCTCTGCCTCCCCAAGTTATGCTTAGAGCTTTTAGAGCATTGCAATGCCTGATGGGACTTTTAGTTTCACCACAGCTGGAGTGCCAAGGTTAGCCATCACTCACCTATGGCCTCCTCCTCCCCAATAGCCATAGCCAATCCTCTCCTAAGTCAATGGTTCTTGCGACTGTATGTAACGCCTAATGGCATCACACGCTAAAAAAGAAAGAAGTAAAACTACACTATCAGCCCGTTGCACTCCTAAAAAAGGAGCGCCGGACCAAATTATGGTTAGAATGACAAACATATAACAAAAAGATAAACCACTTAACATGCATAATACAAACAATCACAGACATACACATATTTTACACATAAAAAGGCCCACAAAGTGAGCTGTAAAAAATAGTTGGGTGGTATCTGCGCATAGAGAGTACTGATCTTTATGGCATCACACACTGAAATTAAACCATCAGCCCGTCGCTCCCCTAAATAAGAGGGACGGACCACCAAGCAGAGAGTATGACAAACATAAAACAATAGAAAACATCCTATAAAGTTTTAAAAACTTTCTCTTCCACAACCTATGGCAGTGATGGCTAACCTTGGCACTCCAACTGCCCAAAAACTACAAATCCCATCATGCCTCTGCCTTCCCGAGTTATGCTTAGAGCTGTCAGAGCATTGCAATGCCTGACGGGACTTTTAGTTTCACCACAGCTGGAGTGTTAAGGTTAGCCATCACTCACCTATTGCCTCCTCCTCCCAAATAGCCATAGCCAATCCTCTCCTAAGTCAATGGTTCTTGCGACTGTATGTAACGCCTTATGGCATAACACGCTAAAAAAAGAGAAGTAAACTACACTATCAGCCCGTCGCACTCCTAAAAAAGGAGCGCCGGACCACAGTATGGTTAGAATGACAAACATATAACAAAAAGATAAACCATTTAACATGCATAATACAAACAATCACAGACATACACATATTTTACACTTAAAAAGGCCCACAAACTGAGCTGTAAAAAATAGTTGGGTGGTATCTGCGAATAGAGAGTACTGATCTTTATGGCATCACACACTGAAATTAAACCATCAGCCCGTCGCTCCCCTAAATAAGAGGGCCGGACCACCAAGCAGAGAGTATGACAAACATAAAACAATAGAAAACATCTTATAAAGTTTTAAAAACTTTCTCTTCCACAACCTATAGCAGTGATGGCTAACCTTGGCATTCGAACTGTCCAAAAACTACAAATCCCATCATGCCTCTGCCTCCCCGAGTTATGCTTAGAGCTGTCAGAGCACTGCAATACCTGATGGGACTTTTAGTTTCACCACAGCTGGAGTGCCAATGTTAGCCATCACTCACCTATGGCCTCCTCCTCCCCAATAGCCATAGCCAATCCTCTCCTAAGTCAATGGTTCTTGCGACTGTATGTAACGCCTTATGGCATTACACGCTAAAAACAAAAGAAGTAAAACTGCACTATCAGCCCATTGCACTCCTAAAAAAGGAGCGCCGGACCACAATATGGTTAGAATGACAAACATATAACAAAAAGATAAACCATTTAACATGCATAATACAAACAATCACAGACATACACATATTTTACACATAAAAAGGCCCACAAAGTGGGCTGTAAAAAATAGTTGGGTGGTATCTGCGCATAGAGAGTACTAATCTTTATGGCATCACACACTGAAATTAAACCATCAGCCCGTCGCTCCCCTAAATAAGAGGGCCGGACCACCAAGCAGTGAGTATGACAAACATAAAACAATAGAAAACATCTTCTAAAGTTTTAAACTTTCTCTTTCACAACCTATGGCAGTGATGGCTAACCTTGGCACTCCAACTGTCCAAAAACTACAAATCCCATCATGCCTCTGCCTCCCCGAGTTATGCTTAGAGCTGTCAAAGCATTGCAATGCCTGACGGGACTTTTAGTTTCACCACAGCTGGAGTGCCTAGGTTAGCCATCACTCACCTATGGCCTCCTCCTCCCCAATAGCCATAGCCTTTCCTCTCCTAAGTCAATGGTTCTTGCGACTGTATGTAATGCCTTATGGCATCACACGCTAAAAAAGAAAGAAGTAAAACTACACTATCAGCCCGTTGCACTCCTAAAAAAGGAGCGTCGGACCACATTATGGTTAGAATGACAAACATAACAAAAAGATAAACAATTTAACATGCATAATACAAACAATCACAGACATACACATATTTTACACATAAAAAGGCCCACAAAGTGAGCTGTAAAAAATAGTTGGGTGGTATCTGCGAATAGAGAGTACCGATCTTTATGGCATCACACACTGAAATTAAACCATCAGCCCGTCGCTCCCCTAAATAAAAGGGCCGGACCACCAAGCAGAGAGTATGACAAACATAAAACAATAGAAAACATTTTCTAAAGTTTTAAACTTTCTCTTTTACAACCTATGGCAGTGATGGCTAACCTTGGCACTCCAACTGTCCAAAAACTACAAATCCCATCATGCCTCTGCCTCCCCGAGTTATGCTTAGAGCTGTCAGAGCATTGCAATGCCTGACGGGATTTTTAGTTTCACCACAGCTGGAGTGCCAAGGTTAGCCATCACTCACCTATGGCCTCCTCCTCCCCAATAGCCATAGCCAATCCTCTCCTAAGTCAATGGTTCTTGCGACTGTATGTAACGCCTAATGGCATCACACGCTAAAAAAGAAAGAAGTAAAACTACACTATCAGCCCGTTGCACTCCTAAAAAAGGAGCGCCGGACCAAATTATGGTTAGAATGACAAACATATAACAAAAAGATAAACCACTTAACATGCATAATACAAACAATCACAGACATACACATATTTTACACATAAAAAGGCCCACAAAGTGAGCTGTAAAAAATAGTTGGGTGGTATCTGCGCATAGAGAGTACTGATCTTTATGGCATCACACACTGAAATTAAACCATCAGCCCGTCGCTCCCCTAAATAAGAGGGACGGACCACCAAGCAGAGAGTATGACAAACATAAAACAATAGAAAACATCCTATAAAGTTTTAAAAACTTTCTCTTCCACAACCTATGGCAGTGATGGCTAACCTTGGCACTCCAACTGCCCAAAAACTACAAATCCCATCATGCCTCTGCCTTCCCGAGTTATGCTTAGAGCTGTCAGAGCATTGCAATGCCTGACGGGACTTTTAGTTTCACCACAGCTGGAGTGTTAAGGTTAGCCATCACTCACCTATTGCCTCCTCCTCCCAAATAGCCATAGCCAATCCTCTCCTAAGTCAATGGTTCTTGCGACTGTATGTAACGCCTTATGGCATAACACGCTAAAAAAAGAGAAGTAAACTACACTATCAGCCCGTCGCACTCCTAAAAAAGGAGCGCCGGACCACAGTATGGTTAGAATGACAAACATATAACAAAAAGATAAACCATTTAACATGCATAATACAAACAATCACAGACATACACATATTTTACACTTAAAAAGGCCCACAAACTGAGCTGTAAAAAATAGTTGGGTGGTATCTGCGAATAGAGAGTACTGATCTTTATGGCATCACACACTGAAATTAAACCATCAGCCCGTCGCTCCCCTAAATAAGAGGGCCGGACCACCAAGCAGAGAGTATGACAAACATAAAACAATAGAAAACATCTTATAAAGTTTTAAAAACTTTCTCTTCCACAACCTATAGCAGTGATGGCTAACCTTGGCATTCGAACTGTCCAAAAACTACAAATCCCATCATGCCTCTGCCTCCCCGAGTTATGCTTAGAGCTGTCAGAGCACTGCAATACCTGATGGGACTTTTAGTTTCACCACAGCTGGAGTGCCAATGTTAGCCATCACTCACCTATGGCCTCCTCCTCCCCAATAGCCATAGCCAATCCTCTCCTAAGTCAATGGTTCTTGCGACTGTATGTAACGCCTTATGGCATTACACGCTAAAAACAAAAGAAGTAAAACTGCACTATCAGCCCATTGCACTCCTAAAAAAGGAGCGCCGGACCACAATATGGTTAGAATGACAAACATATAACAAAAAGATAAACCACTTAACATGCATAATACAAACAATCACAGACATACACATATTTTACACATAAAAAGGCCCACAAAGTGGGCTGTAAAAAATAGTTGGGTGGTATCTGCGCATAGAGAGTACTAATCTTTATGGCATCACACACTGAAATTAAACCATCAGCCCGTCGCTCCCCTAAATAAGAGGGCCGGACCACCAAGCAGAGAGTATGACAAACATAAAACAATAGAAAACATCCTATAAAGTTTCAAAAACTTTCTCTTCCACAACCTATGACAGTGATGGCTAACCTTGGCACTCCAACTGCCCAAAAACTACAAATCCCATCATGCCTCTGCCTCCCCGAGTTATGCTTAGAGCTGTCAGAGCATTGCAATGCCTGACGGGACTTTTAGTTTCACCACAGCTGGAGTGCCAAGGTTAGCCATCACTCACCTATGGCCTCCTCCTCCCCAATAGCCATAGCCTTTCCTCTCCTAAGTCAATGGTTCTTGCGACTGTATGTAATGCCTTATGGCATCACACGCTAAAAAAGAAAGAAGTAAAACTACACTATTAGCCCATTGCACTCCTAAAAAAGGAGCGCCGGACCAAATTATGGTTAGAATGACAAACATATAACAAAAAGATAAACCACTTAACATGCATAATACAAACAATCACAGACATACACATATTTTACACATAAAAAGGCCCACAAAGTGAGCTGTAAAAAATAGTTGGGTAGTATCTGCGCATAGAGAGTACTGATCTTTATGGCATCACACACTGAAATTAAACCATCAGCCCGTCGCTCCCCTAAATAAGAGGGCCGGACCACCAAGCAGAGAGTATGACAAACATAAAACAATAGAAAACATCCTATAAAGTTTTAAAACCTTTCTCTTCCACAACCTATGGCAGTGATGGCTAACCTTGGCACTCCAACTGCCCAAAAACTACAAATCCCATCATGCCTCTGCCTCCCCAAGTTATGCTTAGAGCTTTTAGAGCATTGCAATGCCTGATGGGACTTTTAGTTTCACCACAGCTGGAGTGCCAAGGTTAGCCATCACTCACCTATGGCCTCCTCCTCCCCAATAGCCATAGCCAATCCTCTCCTAAGTCAATGGTTCTTGCGACTGTATGTAACGCCTAATGGCATCACACGCTAAAAAAGAAAGAAGTAAAACTACACTATCAGCCCGTTGCACTCCTAAAAAAGGAGCGCCGGACCAAATTATGGTTAGAATGACAAACATATAACAAAAAGATAAACCACTTAACATGCATAATACAAACAATCACAGACATACACATATTTTACACATAAAAAGGCCCACAAAGTGAGCTGTAAAAAATAGTTGGGTGGTATCTGCGCATAGAGAGTACTGATCTTTATGGCATCACACACTGAAATTAAACCATCAGCCCGTCGCTCCCCTAAATAAGAGGGACGGACCACCAAGCAGAGAGTATGACAAACATAAAACAATAGAAAACATCCTATAAAGTTTTAAAAACTTTCTCTTCCACAACCTATGGCAGTGATGGCTAACCTTGGCACTCCAACTGCCCAAAAACTACAAATCCCATCATGCCTCTGCCTTCCCGAGTTATGCTTAGAGCTGTCAGAGCATTGCAATGCCTGACGGGACTTTTAGTTTCACCACAGCTGGAGTGTTAAGGTTAGCCATCACTCACCTATTGCCTCCTCCTCCCAAATAGCCATAGCCAATCCTCTCCTAAGTCAATGGTTCTTGCGACTGTATGTAACGCCTTATGGCATAACACGCTAAAAAAAGAGAAGTAAACTACACTATCAGCCCGTCGCACTCCTAAAAAAGGAGCGCCGGACCACAGTATGGTTAGAATGACAAACATATAACAAAAAGATAAACCATTTAACATGCATAATACAAACAATCACAGACATACACATATTTTACACTTAAAAAGGCCCACAAACTGAGCTGTAAAAAATAGTTGGGTGGTATCTGCGAATAGAGAGTACTGATCTTTATGGCATCACACACTGAAATTAAACCATCAGCCCGTCGCTCCCCTAAATAAGAGGGCCGGACCACCAAGCAGAGAGTATGACAAACATAAAACAATAGAAAACATCTTATAAAGTTTTAAAAACTTTCTCTTCCACAACCTATAGCAGTGATGGCTAACCTTGGCATTCGAACTGTCCAAAAACTACAAATCCCATCATGCCTCTGCCTCCCCGAGTTATGCTTAGAGCTGTCAGAGCACTGCAATACCTGATGGGACTTTTAGTTTCACCACAGCTGGAGTGCCAATGTTAGCCATCACTCACCTATGGCCTCCTCCTCCCCAATAGCCATAGCCAATCCTCTCCTAAGTCAATGGTTCTTGCGACTGTATGTAACGCCTTATGGCATTACACGCTAAAAACAAAAGAAGTAAAACTGCACTATCAGCCCATTGCACTCCTAAAAAAGGAGCGCCGGACCACAATATGGTTAGAATGACAAACATATAACAAAAAGATAAACCATTTAACATGCATAATACAAACAATCACAGACATACACATATTTTACACATAAAAAGGCCCACAAAGTGGGCTGTAAAAAATAGTTGGGTGGTATCTGCGCATAGAGAGTACTAATCTTTATGGCATCACACACTGAAATTAAACCATCAGCCCGTCGCTCCCCTAAATAAGAGGGCCGGACCACCAAGCAGTGAGTATGACAAACATAAAACAATAGAAAACATCTTCTAAAGTTTTAAACTTTCTCTTTCACAACCTATGGCAGTGATGGCTAACCTTGGCACTCCAACTGTCCAAAAACTACAAATCCCATCATGCCTCTGCCTCCCCGAGTTATGCTTAGAGCTGTCAAAGCATTGCAATGCCTGACGGGACTTTTAGTTTCACCACAGCTGGAGTGCCTAGGTTAGCCATCACTCACCTATGGCCTCCTCCTCCCCAATAGCCATAGCCTTTCCTCTCCTAAGTCAATGGTTCTTGCGACTGTATGTAATGCCTTATGGCATCACACGCTAAAAAAGAAAGAAGTAAAACTACACTATCAGCCCGTTGCACTCCTAAAAAAGGAGCGTCGGACCACATTATGGTTAGAATGACAAACATAACAAAAAGATAAACAATTTAACATGCATAATACAAACAATCACAGACATACACATATTTTACACATAAAAAGGCCCACAAAGTGAGCTGTAAAAAATAGTTGGGTGGTATCTGCGAATAGAGAGTACCGATCTTTATGGCATCACACACTGAAATTAAACCATCAGCCCGTCGCTCCCCTAAATAAAAGGGCCGGACCACCAAGCAGAGAGTATGACAAACATAAAACAATAGAAAACATTTTCTAAAGTTTTAAACTTTCTCTTTTACAACCTATGGCAGTGATGGCTAACCTTGGCACTCCAACTGTCCAAAAACTACAAATCCCATCATGCCTCTGCCTCCCCGAGTTATGCTTAGAGCTGTCAGAGCATTGCAATGCCTGACGGGATTTTTAGTTTCACCACAGCTGGAGTGCCAAGGTTAGCCATCACTCACCTATGGCCTCCTCCTCCCCAATAGCCATAGCCAATCCTCTCCTAAGTCAATGGTTCTTGCGACTGTATGTAACGCCTAATGGCATCACACGCTAAAAAAGAAAGAAGTAAAACTACACTATCAGCCCGTTGCACTCCTAAAAAAGGAGCGCCGGACCAAATTATGGTTAGAATGACAAACATATAACAAAAAGATAAACCACTTAACATGCATAATACAAACAATCACAGACATACACATATTTTACACATAAAAAGGCCCACAAAGTGAGCTGTAAAAAATAGTTGGGTGGTATCTGCGCATAGAGAGTACTGATCTTTATGGCATCACACACTGAAATTAAACCATCAGCCCGTCGCTCCCCTAAATAAGAGGGACGGACCACCAAGCAGAGAGTATGACAAACATAAAACAATAGAAAACATCCTATAAAGTTTTAAAAACTTTCTCTTCCACAACCTATGGCAGTGATGGCTAACCTTGGCACTCCAACTGCCCAAAAACTACAAATCCCATCATGCCTCTGCCTTCCCGAGTTATGCTTAGAGCTGTCAGAGCATTGCAATGCCTGACGGGACTTTTAGTTTCACCACAGCTGGAGTGTTAAGGTTAGCCATCACTCACCTATTGCCTCCTCCTCCCAAATAGCCATAGCCAATCCTCTCCTAAGTCAATGGTTCTTGCGACTGTATGTAACGCCTTATGGCATAACACGCTAAAAAAAGAGAAGTAAACTACACTATCAGCCCGTCGCACTCCTAAAAAAGGAGCGCCGGACCACAGTATGGTTAGAATGACAAACATATAACAAAAAGATAAACCATTTAACATGCATAATACAAACAATCACAGACATACACATATTTTACACTTAAAAAGGCCCACAAACTGAGCTGTAAAAAATAGTTGGGTGGTATCTGCGAATAGAGAGTACTGATCTTTATGGCATCACACACTGAAATTAAACCATCAGCCCGTCGCTCCCCTAAATAAGAGGGCCGGACCACCAAGCAGAGAGTATGACAAACATAAAACAATAGAAAACATCTTATAAAGTTTTAAAAACTTTCTCTTCCACAACCTATAGCAGTGATGGCTAACCTTGGCATTCGAACTGTCCAAAAACTACAAATCCCATCATGCCTCTGCCTCCCCGAGTTATGCTTAGAGCTGTCAGAGCACTGCAATACCTGATGGGACTTTTAGTTTCACCACAGCTGGAGTGCCAATGTTAGCCATCACTCACCTATGGCCTCCTCCTCCCCAATAGCCATAGCCAATCCTCTCCTAAGTCAATGGTTCTTGCGACTGTATGTAACGCCTTATGGCATTACACGCTAAAAACAAAAGAAGTAAAACTGCACTATCAGCCCATTGCACTCCTAAAAAAGGAGCGCCGGACCACAATATGGTTAGAATGACAAACATATAACAAAAAGATAAACCACTTAACATGCATAATACAAACAATCACAGACATACACATATTTTACACATAAAAAGGCCCACAAAGTGGGCTGTAAAAAATAGTTGGGTGGTATCTGCGCATAGAGAGTACTAATCTTTATGGCATCACACACTGAAATTAAACCATCAGCCCGTCGCTCCCCTAAATAAGAGGGCCGGACCACCAAGCAGAGAGTATGACAAACATAAAACAATAGAAAACATCCTATAAAGTTTCAAAAACTTTCTCTTCCACAACCTATGACAGTGATGGCTAACCTTGGCACTCCAACTGCCCAAAAACTACAAATCCCATCATGCCTCTGCCTCCCCGAGTTATGCTTAGAGCTGTCAGAGCATTGCAATGCCTGACGGGACTTTTAGTTTCACCACAGCTGGAGTGCCAAGGTTAGCCATCACTCACCTATGGCCTCCTCCTCCCCAATAGCCATAGCCTTTCCTCTCCTAAGTCAATGGTTCTTGCGACTGTATGTAATGCCTTATGGCATCACACGCTAAAAAAGAAAGAAGTAAAACTACACTATTAGCCCATTGCACTCCTAAAAAAGGAGCGCCGGACAAAATTATGGTTAGAATGACAAACATATAACAAAAAGATAAACCACTTAACATGCATAATACAAACAATCACAGACATACACATATTTTACACATAAAAAGGCCCACAAAGTGAGCTGTAAAAAATAGTTGGGTAGTATCTGCTAGTGTTGGGCGAACATCTAGATGTTCGGGTTCGGGCCGAACAGGCCGAACATGGCCGCGATGTTCGGGTGTTCGACCCGAACTCCGAACATAATGGAAGTCAATGGGGACCCGAACTTTTGTGCTTTGTAAAGCCTCCTTATATGCTACATACCCCAAATTTACAGGGTATGTGCACCTTGGGAGTGGGTACAAGAGGAAAAAAAAATTTAGCAAAAAGAGCTTATAGTTTTTGAGAAAATCGATTTTAAAGTTTCAAAGGGAAAACTGTCTTTTAAATGCGGGAAATGTCTGTTTTCTTTGCACAGGTAACATGCTTTTTGTCGGCATGCAGTCATAAATGTAATACATATAAGAGGTTCCAGGAAAAGGGACCGGTAATGCTAACCCAGCAGCAGCACACGTGATGGAACAGGAGGAGGGTGGCGCAGGAGGAGAAGGCCACGCTTTGAGACACAACAACCCAGGCCTTGCATGAGGACAAGAAGCGTGCGGATAGCATGCTTTGTACCACCATGCAGTCATAAATGTAATAAAGATAAGTGGTTCAATAAACAGGGACCACGCGGCAACGCTAACCCAGCAGCAGCACACGTGATGGAACAGGAGGAGGCGCAGGAGGAGAAGGCCACGCTTTGTGAGACACAACAACCCAGGCCTTGCATGAGGACAAAAAGCGTGCGGATAGCATGCTTTGTACCGCCATGTAGTCATAAATGTAATAAAGATAAGAGGTTCAATAAACAGGGACCACGCGGCAACGCTAACCCAGCAGCAGCAGCAGCAGCAGCACACGTGATGGAACAGGAGGAGGCGCAGGAGGAGAAGGCCACGCTTTGTGAGACACAACAACCCAGGCCTTGCATGAGGACAAAAAGCGTGCGGATAGCATGCTTTGTACCGCCATGTAGTCATAAATGTAATAAAGATAAGAGGTTCAATAAACAGTGACCACGCGGCAACGGTAACCCAGCAGCAGCAGCAGCACACGTGATGGAACAGGAGGAGGCGCAGGAGGAGAAGGCCACGCTTTGTGAGACACAACAACCCAGGCCTTGCATGAGGACAAAAAGCGTGCGGATAGCATGCTTTGTACCGCCATGTAGTCATAAATGTAATAAAGATAAGAGGTTCAATAAACAGGGACCACGCGGCAACGGTAACCCAGCAGCAGCAGCAGCAGCAGCAGCACACGTGATGGAACAGGAGGAGGCGCAGGAGGAGAAGGCCACGCTTTGTGAGACACAACAACCCAGGCCTTGCATGAGGACAAAAAGCGTGCGGATAGCATGCTTTGTACCGCCATGTAGTCATAAATGTAATAAAGATAAGAGGTTCAATAAACAGGGACCACGCGGCAACGCTAACCCAGCAGCAGCAGCAGCAGCAGCACACGTGATGGAACAGGAGGAGGCGCAGGAGGAGAAGGCCACGCTTTGTGAGACACAACAACCCAGGCCTTGCATGAGGACAAAAAGCGTGCGGATAGCATGCTTTGTACCGCCATGTAGTCATAAATGTAATAAAGATAAGAGGTTCAATAAACAGGGACCACGCGGCAACGGTAACCCAGCAGCAGCAGCAGCACACGTGATGGAACAGGAGGAGGCGCAGGAGGAGAAGGCCACGCTTTGTGAGACACAACAACCCAGGCCTTGCATGAGGACAAAAAGCGTGCGGATATAGCAGCAATGCTTTTTGCCGCCATGCAGTCATAAATGTAATACAGATGAGAGGTTCAATAAACAGGGACCGGAAACGCTAAACCATCCCAGATGTTCATCGGTCATGTTACTTGGTTGGGGTCCAGGAGTGTTGCGTAGTCGTTTCCAATCCAGGATTGATTCATTTTAATTTGAGTCAGACGGTCTGCATTTTCTGTGGAGAGGCGGATACGCCGATCTGTGATGATGCCTCCGGCAGCACTGAAACAGCGTTCCGACATAACGCTGGCTGCCGGGCAAGCCAGCACCTCTATTGCGTACATTGCCAGTTCGTGCCAGGTGTCTAGCTTCATGCCCGGTTTCAGGTCCAGCGGTGCCAGCCACAAATCCGTCTGTTCCTTTATTCCCCTCCAAATTTCCTCCCCTGTGTGCTGCTTATCCCCAAGGCAGATCAGCTTCAGCAACGCTTGCTGACGCATGCCAACAGCTGTGCTGCACTGCTTCCACGATCCTACTGCTGCTGGTGCTGGGTTAGCATTTCCGGATGAGGTACAGCTTTGAGATGCGTTGGAGGAGAAGGAGTCAGAGAGGTAGGTGCTGCTGTTGTTATCCAGCTGTTTGCGGCGTGGGCAACACCCGCGCCGTAGCAGGTGAGGAATCGCTGCCAGGCTCCACAAGGTTCACCCAGTGCGCGGTAAGGGAGATGTATCGACCCTGGCCGAACGCACTCGTCCAGGTGTCAGTGGTGAGGTGAACCTTGCAGGCAACGGCATTCTTCAAGCTTCGGGTTATTTAGCTGACCACGTGCTCATGCAACTCAGGCACTGCAGAGCGCGCAAAGTGGTAGCGGCTGGGAACCACGTAACGTGGGATGGCCACTGACATCATGCCCTTGAAGCTGTTTGTCTCCACCACTCGATATGGCAGCATTTCGCAGGCCAGAAGCTTGGCTATGCTGGCTGGCTGTTACTGCCACGGCCCGGGGGTCATTTGCTGGCAATTTCCTCTTGTGCTCAAACATCTCAGAAACAGACAACTCAACCGTAGCGCTGCACACCGAAGGGCTGTTGGTTGTTGTGTTTGATGAACACTGGGAGACCTCAAGAGCACTAGTCCGGAAAGTGACAGTGTCAGCATCGTCTGATGTTTGTGAATGTTGTGAACCACGCAATGGCTGGGCTACTGCTGCTGCTGAGGCGGGTCTGGTGGTGAGTCTGGTGAACCCAAGGGAGGCAGTGTTGCTGGTGGTACCCTGTCCTGCCGCGTTTGCCCACAGAGTGGGATGTTTGGATAGAATGTGGCGGCTCATGCTGGTGGTGGAGAGGTTGTTAATACTTTTCCCCCTGCTCAGGCGGGTCTTGCACACCTTGCAAATCGCCATGGTAACATCCTCAGTGCAGTCTTCAAAGAAAGCCCAGACTTTAACTGGCTGAGGACTCGGACCTCGTGCGTGATGTGCTGGTGCTGCTTAACCCACTGCTGGACGCTTGAGAGGTCATCCAAGTAATTATCTGGTCCTGTTCTTTTGGATCTGTGAGGGTTGTTGTCCTGGACAACATGGGCAGTATTGAGTGGGTTTTCTTGGGTGCTCCCCTGTGGCCTGTACGTGAACCGTCAGGGGAAACACCTCTTCCCTTGCCCCTCCCTCTTTCACCGGATTTCTTCCTCATTTCACTTATCCTTAAAGTACACGCTGACTGGCAGCAGTACAGTGGCAGTACAGAAATGCTATACAGTGGTGGGTGAGCGGTGTACCACTATTGTCAGCAGTGACACAGAGCACAATGCTATACAGTGGCGGGTGAGCGGTGTACTACTGTTCCCAGCAGACACAGAGTGGAAGTAAACACAATGCTATATAGTGTGGCTGAGCCGTGTACACAGAGTGGCATTAAACACAATGCTATATAGTCTGCTATATAGTCACCCCGAACAGGGTGATGTTCTGCAGAACCCGAACAGTGGCAAACACTGTTCGCCCAACACTACTGGGAGGGAACGCAGATTTTAGTACCTAAACACACGATACAACATGTTTTCCGGGGTCGGACTCTGAGGCACATACAGATGGTCCCGATCATCATCCTCATCATACAACTCTTCTCCTGAGTCTGACCCACCCACCACCTCTGCCACCCCAACATCCCCAGACACAGACCCCTCATCGTCCTCAACATTAACTTGGGATGCTGGCCTGAGCCAGACCTCCTCCTCCACATCAGGCCCCATCATCTCCTCAATGGCAGCCCTCATTAATCGCTCTGGCGACGGACTGATGGACACAACGTTCTCCTCCGGGGAGGGCTGCTGCTGACCACTGGCTGCTGGGGTGGATGTTATAGCTTGCGTGGGGCGTTGGCTGTTGCTGTTGTTGGGAATGCTGCTCACAGCGGAGGTCTCTGGGGAACTCATGTTGAGCTCATATAGTGGTTGACGGTGAGTGGAGTATTACTGATCCCAGCAATATACACACTGACTGGCAGAGTACGCAATGCTATATAGTGTGGCTGAGCGGTGTACACAGAGTGGCAGTAAACACAATGCTATATAGTCTGGCTGAGCGAGCGGTGTACTACTGTTCCCAGCAGAATCAGAGTGGCAGTAAACAATGGTATATAGTCTGGCTGAGCGGTGTACATAGAGTGTCAGTAAACAATGGTATATAGTCTGGCTGAGCGAGCGGTGTACTACTGTTCCCAGCAGAATCAGAGTGGCAGTAAACAATGGTATATAGTCTGGCTGAGCGGTGTACATAGAGTGTCAGTAAACAATGGTATATAGTCTGGCTGAGCGAGCGGTGTACTACTGTTCCCAGCAGAATCAGAGTGGCAGTAAACAATGGTATATAGTCTGGCTGAGCGGTGTACACAGAGTGTCAGTAAACAATGGTATATAGTCTGGCTGAGCGGTGTACACACAATGCTATATAGTCTGCTATATAGTGTCAGTAAACAATGGTATATAGTCTGGCTGAGCGGTGTACACAGAGTGTCAGTAAACAATGGTATATAGTCTGGCTGAGCGAGCGGTGTACTACTGTTCCCAGCAGAATCAGAGTGGCAGTAAACAATGGTATATAGTCTGGCTGAGCGGTGTACACAGAGTGTCAGTAAACAATGGTATATAGTCTGGCTGAGCGGTGTACACACAATGCTATATAGTCTGCTATATAGTGTCAGTAAACAATGGTATATAGTCTGGCTGAGCGAGCGGTGTACTACTGTTCCCAGCAGAATCAGAGTGGCAGTAAACAATGGTATATAGTCTGGCTGAGCGGTGTACACAGAGTGTCAGTAAACAATGGTATATAGTGTGGCTGAGTGGTGTACACAGAGTGTCAGTAAACAATGGTATATAGTCTGGCTGAGCGGTGTACACAGAGTGTCAGTAAACAATGGTATATAGTCTGGCTGAGCGAGCGGTGTACTACTGTTCCCAGCAGAATCAGAGTGGCAGTAAACAATGGTATATAGTTTGGCTGAGCGGTGTACACAGAGTGTCAGTAAACAATGGTATATAGTGTGGCTGAGTGGTGTACACAGAGTGTCAGTAAACAATGGTATATAGTCTGGCTGAGCGGTGTACACAGAGTGGCAGTAAACACAATGCTATATACTCTGGCTGAGCGAGCGGTGTACTACTGTTCCCAGCAGACACAGAACAGTAAACAGAATGCTATATAGTGTGGCTGAGCGAGCGGTGTACCACTATTCCCAGCAGACACAGAACAGTGAACAGAATGCTATATAGTGTGGCTGAGCGAGCGGTGTACCACTATTCCCAGCAGACACAGAACAGTAAACAGAATGCTATATAGTGTGGCTGAGCGAGCGGTGTACCACTATTCCAAGCAGACACAGAACAGTGAACAGAATGCTATATAGTGTGGCTGAGCGAGCGGTGTACCACTATTCCCAGCAGACACAGAACAGTGAACAGAATGCTATATAGTGTGGCTGAGCGAGCGGTGTACCACTATTCCCAGCAGACACAGAACAGTGAACAGAATGCTATATAGTGTGGCTGAGCGAGCGGTGTACTACTGTTCCCAGCAGACACAGAACAGTACACAGAATGCTATATAGTGTGGCTGAACGAGCGGTGTACTACTGTTCCCAGCAGACACAGAACAGTACACAGAATGCTATATAGTGTGGCTGAACGAGCGGTGTACCACTATTCCAAGCAGACACAGAACAGTGAACAGAATGCTATATAGTGTGGCTGAGCGAGCGGTGTACCACTATTCCCAGCAGACACAGAGTGGCAGTAAACAGAATGCTATATAGTGTGGCTGAGCGAGGTACACAGAGTGGCAGTAAACAGAATGCTATATAGTGTGGCTGTGCAAGCGGTGTACTACTATTCCCAGCAGACACAGAGTGGCAGTAAACAGAATGCTATATAGTGTGGCTGAGCGAGGTACACAGAGTGGCAGTAAACAGAATGCTGAGCGAGCGGTGTACTACTATTCCCAGCAGCGACACACAATGACTGGGGGGGACCCTGGCTAGCGTGGCTGGAGCGCGAACTACCCTGCCTGCCTACCCAAAGCTAAACCCACAGACAAATGGCGGAGATATGACGTGGTTCGGGTATTTATTTACCCGAACCACGTGACAGTTCGGCCAATCAGAGCGCGTTCGGGTCCGAACCACGTGACCCGTTCGGCCAATCACAGCGCTAGCCGAACGTTCGGGGAACGTTCGGCCATGCGCTCTTAGTTCGGCCATATGGCCGAACGGTTTGGCCGAGCACCGTCAGGTGTTCGGCCGAACTCGAACATCACCCGAACAGGGTGATGTTCTGCAGAACCCGAACAGTGGCGAACACTGTTCGCCCAACACTAGTATCTGCGCATAGAGAGTACTGATCTTTATGGCATCACACACTGAAATTAAACCATCAGCCCGTCGCTCCCCTAAATAAGAGGGCCGGACCACCAAGCAGAGAGTATGACAAACATAAAACAATAGAAAACATCCTATAAAGTTTTAAAACCTTTCTCTTCCACAACCTATGGCAGTGATGGCTAACCTTGGCACTTCAACTGCCCAAAAACTACAAATCCCATCATGCCTCTGCCTCCCCAAGTTATGCTTAGAGCTTTTAGAGCATTGCAATGCCTGATGGGACTTTTAGTTTCACCACAGCTGGAGTGCCAAGGCTAGCCATCACTCACCTATGGCCTCCTCCTCCCCAATAGCCATAGCCAATCCTCTCCTAAGTCAATGGTTCTTGCGACTGTATGTAACGCCTAATGGCATCACACGCTAAAAAAGAAAGAAGTAAAACTACACTATCAGCCCGTTGCACTCCTAAAAAAGGAGCGCCGGACCACATTATGGTTAGAATGACAAACATATAACAAAAAGATAAACCATTTAACATGCATAATACAAACAATCACAAACATACACATATTTTTTTTTTTTTGTAACACTATTTTTTTATTTCAAAAAATAAAGTAGGTGTTAACAGTTGAGAGAACCATTGAGAAATTGCAATAACACTTGGAAAGAACTATAACAATGTACATATTTGTATACATTATATACTTGCTAACAGGATTTGACTAACTCGATGTAAGGGTAAGCCTAGATTTAGAATCCAAAAGCGATTAGTCCAAAAGTTCAAAGTGGCGGATAACAAGTAGTCCAGACATACACATATTTTACACATAAAAAGGCCCACAAAGTGAGCTGTAAAAAATAGTTGGGTGGTATCTGCGAATAGAGAGTACCGATCTTTATGGCATCACACACTGAAATTAAACCATCAGCCCGTCGCTCCCCTAAATAAGAGGTCCGGACCACCAAGCAGTGAGTATGACAAACATAAAACAATAGAAAACATCTTCTAAAGTTTTAAACTTTCTCTTTCACAACATATGGCAGTGATGGCTAACCTTGGCACACCAACTGTCCAAAAACTACAAATCCCATCATGCCTCTACCTCCCCGAGTTATGCTTAGAGCTGTCAGAGCACTGCAATACCTGATGGGACTTTTAGTTTCACCACAGCTGGAGTGCCAATGTTAGCCATCACTCACCTATGGCCTCCTCCTCCCAAATAGCCATAGCCAATCCTCTCCTAAGTCAATGGTTCTTGCGACTGTATGTAACGCCTTATGGCATTACACGCTAAAAACAAAAGAAGTAAAACTGCACTTTCAGCGCGTTGCACTCCTAAAAAAGGAGCGTCGGACCACAATATGGTTAGAATGACAAACATATAACAAAAAGATAAACCATTTAACATGCATAATACAAACAATCACAGACATACACATATTTTACACATAAAAAGGCCCACAAAGTGAGCTGTAAAAAATAGTTGGGTGGTATCTGCGCATAGAGAGTACTAATCTTTTTGGCATCACACACTGAAATTAAACCATCAGCCCGTCGCTCCCCTAAATAAGAGGGCCGGACCACCAAGCAGTGAGTATGACAAACATAAAACAATAGAAAACATCTTCTAAAGTTTTAAACTTTCTCTTTCACAACCTATGGCAGTGATGGCTAACCTTGGCACTCCAACTGTTCAAAAACTACAAATCCCATCATGCCTCTGCCTCCCCGAGTTATGCTTAGAGCTGTCAGAGCATTGCAATGCCTGACGGGACTTTTAGTTTCACCACAGCTGGAGTGCCAAGGTTAGCCATCACTCACCTATGGCCTCCTCCTCCCAAATAGCCATAGCCAATCCTCTCCTAAGTCAATGGTTCTTGCGACTGTATGTAACGCCTTATGGCACCACACGCTAAAAAAGAAAGAAGTAAAACTACACTATCAGCCCGTTGCACTCCTAAAAAAGGAGCGCCGGACCACATTATGGTTAGAATGACAAACATATAACAAAAAGATAAACCACTTAACATGCATAATACAAACAATCACAGACATACACATATTTTACACATAAAAAGGCCCACAAAGTGAGCTGTAAAAAATAGTTGGGTGGTATCTGCGCATAGAGAGTACTGATCTTTATGGCATCACACACTGAAATTAAACCATCAGCCCGTCGCTCCCCTAAATAAGAGGGCCGGACCACCAAGCAGTGAGTATGACAAACATAAAACAATAGAAAACATTTTCTAAAGTTTTAAACTTTCTCTTTCACAACCTATGGCAGTGATGGCTAACCTTGGCACTCCAACTGTCCAAAAACTACAAATCCCATCATGCCTCTGCCTCCCCGAGTTATGCTTAGAGCTGTCAGAGCATTGCAATGCCTGACGGGACTTTTAGTTTCACCACAGCTGGAGTGCCAAGGTTAGCCATCACTCACCTATGGCCTCCTCCTCCACAATAGCCATAGCCAATCCTCTCCTAAGTCAATGGTTCTTGCGACTGTATGTAACGCCTAATGGCATCACACGCTAAAAAAGAAAGAAGTAAAACTACACTATCAGCCTGTTGCACTCCTAAAAAAGGAGCGCCGGACCACATTATGGTTAGAATGACAAACATATAACAAAAAGATAAACCACTTAACATGCATAATACAAACAATCACAGACATACACATATTTTACACATAAAAAGGCCCACAAAGTGAGCTGTAAAAAATAGTTGGGTGGTATCTGCGCATAGAGAGTACTGATCTTTATGGCATCACACTCTGAAATTAAACCATCAGCCCGTCGCTCCCCTAAATAAGAGGGACGGACCACCAAGCAGAGAGTATGACAAACATAAAACAATAGAAAACATCCTATAAAGTTTTAAAAACTTTCTCTTCCACAACCTATGGCAGTGATGGCTAACCTTGGCACTCCAACTGCCCAAAAACTACAAATCCCATCATGTCTCTGCCTCCCCGAGTTATGCTTAGAGCTGTCAGAGCATTGCAATGCCTGACGGGACTTTTAGTTTCACCACAGCTGGAGTGCCAAGGTTAGCCATCACTCACCTATGGCCTCCTCCTCCACAATAGCCATAGCCAATCCTCTCCTAAGTCAATGGTTCTTGCGACTGTATGTAACGCCTAATGGCATCACACGCTAAAAAAGAAAGAAGTAAAACTACACTATCAGCCCGTTGCACTCCTAAAAAAGGAGCGCCGGACCACATTATGGTTAGAATGACAAACATATAACAAAAAGATAAACCACTTAACATGCATAATACAAACAATCACAGACATACACATATTTTACACATAAAAAGGCCCATAAAGTGAGCTGTAAAAAATAGTTGGGTGGTATCTGCGCATAGAGAGTACTAATCTTTATGGCATCACACACTGAAATTAAACCATCAGCCCGTCGCTCCCCTAAATAAGAAGGCCGGACCACCAAGCAGAGAGTATGACAAACATAAAACAATAGAAAACATCCTATAAAGTTTTAAAAACTTTCTCTTTCACAACCTATGGCAGTGATGGCTAACCTTGGCACTCCAACTGTCCAAAAACTACAAATCCCATCATGCCTCTGAATCCCCGAGTTATGCTTAGAGCTGTCAGAGCATTGCAATGCCTGACGGGACTTTTAGTTTCACCACAGCTGGAGTGCCAAGGTTAGCCATCACTCACCTATGGCCTCCTCCTCCCCAATAGCCATAGCCAATCCTCTCCTAAGTCGAAGGTTCTTGCGACTGTATGTAACGCCTTATGGCATTACACGCTAAAAACAAAAGAAGTAAAATTGCACTATCAGCCCATTGCACTCCTAAAAAAGGAGCACCGGACCACAATATGGTTAGAATGACAAACATATAACAAAAAGATAAACCATTTAACATGCATAATACAAACAATCACAGACATACACATATTTTACCCATAAAAAGGCCCACAAAGTGAGCTGTAAAAAAATAGATGAGTGGTATCTGCGCATAGAGAGTACTGATCTTTATGGCATCACACACTGAAATTAAACCATCAGCCCGTCGCTCCCCTAAATAAGAGGGCCGGACCACCAAGCAGAGAGTATGACAAACATAAAACAATAGAAAACATCTTATAAAGTTTTAAAAACTTTCTCTTTCACAACCTATAGCAGTGATGGCTAACCTTGGCATTCGAACTGTCCAAAAACTACAAATCCCATCATGCCTCTGCCTCCCCGAGTTATGCTTAGAGCTGTCAGAGCACTGCAATACCTGATGGGACTTTTAGTTTCACCACAGCTGGAGTGCCAATGTTAGCCATCACTCACCTATGGCCTCCTCCTCCCCAATAGCCATAGCCAATCCTCTCCTAAGTCAATGGTTCTTGCGACTGTATGTAACGCCTTATGGCATTACATGCTAAAAACAAAAGAAGTAAAACTGCACTATCAGCCCATTGCACTCCTAAAAAAGGAGCGCCGGACCAAATTATGGTTAGAATGACAAACATATAACAAAAAGATAAACCACTTAACATGCATAATACAAACAATCACAGACATACACATATTTTACACATAAAAAGGCCCACAAAGTGAGCTGTAAAAAATAGTTGGGTAGTATCTGCGCATAGAGAGTACTGATCTTTATGGCATCACACACTGAAATTAAACCATCAGCCCGTCGCTCCCCTAAATAAGAGGGCCGGACCACCAAGCAGAGAGTATGACAAACATAAAACAATAGAAAACATCCTATAAAGTTTTAAAACCTTTCTCTTCCACAACCTATGGCAGTGATGGCTAACCTTGGCACTTCAACTGCCCAAAAACTACAAATCCCATCATGCCTCTGCCTCCCCAAGTTATGCTTAGAGCTTTTAGAGCATTGCAATGCCTGATGGGACTTTTAGTTTCACCACAGCTGGAGTGCCAAGGTTAGCCATCACTCACCTATGGCCTCCTCCTCCCCAATAGCCATAGCCAATCCTCTCCTAAGTCAATGGTTCTTGCGACTGTATGTAACGCCTAATGGCATCACACGCTAAAAAAGAAAGAAGTAAAACTACACTATCAGCCCGTTGCACTCCTAAAAAAGGAGCGCCGGACCACATTATGGTTAGAATGACAAACATATAACAAAAAGATAAACCATTTAACATGCATAATACAAACAATCACAAACATACACATATTTTTTTTTTTTTGTAACACTATTTTTTTATTTCAAAAAATAAAGTAGGTGTTAACAGTTGAGAGAACCATTGAGAAATTGCAATAACACTTGGAAAGAACTATAACAATGTACATATTTGTATACATTATATACTTGCTAACAGGATTTGACTAACTCGATGTAAGGGTAAGCCTAGATTTAGAATCCAAAAGCGATTAGTCCAAAAGTTCAAAGTGGCGGATAACAAGTAGTCCAGACATACACATATTTTACACATAAAAAGGCCCACAAAGTGAGCTGTAAAAAATAGTTGGGTGGTATCTGCGAATAGAGAGTACCGATCTTTATGGCATCACACACTGAAATTAAACCATCAGCCCGTCGCTCCCCTAAATAAGAGGTCCGGACCACCAAGCAGTGAGTATGACAAACATAAAACAATAGAAAACATCTTCTAAAGTTTTAAACTTTCTCTTTCACAACATATGGCAGTGATGGCTAACCTTGGCACACCAACTGTCCAAAAACTACAAATCCCATCATGCCTCTACCTCCCCGAGTTATGCTTAGAGCTGTCAGAGCACTGCAATACCTGATGGGACTTTTAGTTTCACCACAGCTGGAGTGTCAATGTTAGCCATCACTCACCTATGGCCTCCTCCTCCCAAATAGCCATAGCCAATCCTCTCCTAAGTCAATGGTTCTTGCGACTGTATGTAACGCCTTATGGCATTACACGCTAAAAACAAAAGAAGTAAAACTGCACTTTCAGCGCGTTGCACTCCTAAAAAAGGAGCGTCGGACCACAATATGGTTAGAATGACAAACATATAACAAAAAGATAAACCATTTAACATGCATAATACAAACAATCACAGACATACACATATTTTACACATAAAAAGGCCCACAAAGTGAGCTGTAAAAAATAGTTGGGTGGTATCTGCGCATAGAGAGTACTAATCTTTTTGGCATCACACACTGAAATTAAACCATCAGCCCGTCGCTCCCCTAAATAAGAGGGCCGGACCACCAAGCAGTGAGTATGACAAACATAAAACAATAGAAAACATCTTCTAAAGTTTTAAACTTTCTCTTTCACAACCTATGGCAGTGATGGCTAACCTTGGCACTCCAACTGTTCAAAAACTACAAATCCCATCATGCCTCTGCCTCCCCGAGTTATGCTTAGAGCTGTCAGAGCATTGCAATGCCTGACGGGACTTTTAGTTTCACCACAGCTGGAGTGCCAATGTTAGCCATCACTCACCTATGGCCTACTCCTCCCAAATAGCCATAGCCAATCCTCTCCTAAGTCAATGGTTCTTGCGACTGTATGTAACGCCTTATGGCACCACACGCTAAAAAAGAAAGAAGTAAAACTACACTATCAGCCCGTTGCACTCCTAAAAAAGGAGCGCCGGACCACATTATGGTTAGAATGACAAACATATAACAAAAAGATAAACCACTTAACATGCATAATACAAACAATCACAGACATACACATATTTTACACATAAAAAGGCCCACAAAGTGAGCTGTAAAAAATAGTTGGGTGGTATCTGCGCATAGAGAGTACTGATCTTTATGGCATCACACACTGAAATTAAACCATCAGCCCGTCGCTCCCCTAAATAAGAGGGCCGGACCACCAAGCAGTGAGTATGACAAACATAAAACAATAGAAAACATTTTCTAAAGTTTTAAACTTTCTCTTTCACAACCTATGGCAGTGATGGCTAACCTTGGCACTCCAACTGTCCAAAAACTACAAATCCCATCATGCCTCTGCCTCCCCGAGTTATGCTTAGAGCTGTCAGAGCATTGCAATGCCTGACGGGACTTTTAGTTTCACCACAGCTGGAGTGCCAAGGTTAGCCATCACTCACCTATGGCCTCCTCCTCCACAATAGCCATAGCCAATCCTCTCCTAAGTCAATGGTTCTTGCGACTGTATGTAACGCCTAATGGCATCACACGCTAAAAAAGAAAGAAGTAAAACTACACTATCAGCCCGTTGCACTCCTAAAAAAGGAGCGCCGGACCACATTATGGTTAGAATGACAAACATATAACAAAAAGATAAACCACTTAACATGCATAATACAAACAATCACAGACATACACATATTTTACACATAAAAAGGCCCATAAAGTGAGCTGTAAAAAATAGTTGGGTGGTATCTGCGCATAGAGAGTACTAATCTTTATGGCATCACACACTGAAATTAAACCATCAGCCCGTCGCTCCCCTAAATAAGAAGGCCGGACCACCAAGCAGAGAGTATGACAAACATAAAACAATAGAAAACATCCTATAAAGTTTTAAAAACTTTCTCTTTCACAACCTATGGCAGTGATGGCTAACCTTGGCACTCCAACTGTCCAAAAACTACAAATCCCATCATGCCTCTGAATCCCCGAGTTATGCTTAGAGCTGTCAGAGCATTGCAATGCCTGACGGGACTTTTAGTTTCACCACAGCTGGAGTGCCAAGGTTAGCCATCACTCACCTATGGCCTCCTCCTCCCCAATAGCCATAGCCAATCCTCTCCTAAGTCAATGGTTCTTGCGACTGTATGTAACGCCTTATGGCATTACACGCTAAAAACAAAAGAAGTAAAATTGCACTATCAGCCCATTGCACTCCTAAAAAAGGAGCACCGGACCACAATATGGTTAGAATGACAAACATAACAAAAAGATAAACCATTTAACATGCATAATACAAACAATCACAGACATACACATATTTTACCCATAAAAAGGCCCACAAAGTGAGCTGTAAAAAATAGATGAGTGGTATCTGCGCATAGAGAGTACTGATCTTTATGGCATCACACACTGAAATTAAACCATCAGCCCGTCGCTCCCCTAAATAAGAGGGCCGGACCACCAAGCAGAGAGTATGACAAACATAAAACAATAGAAAACATCTTATAAAGTTTTAAAAACTTTCTCTTTCACAACCTATAGCAGTGATGGCTAACCTTGGCATTCGAACTGTCCAAAAACTATAAATCCCATCATGCCTCTGCCTCCCCGAGTTATGCTTAGAGCTGTCAGAGCACTGCAATACCTGATGGGACTTTTAGTTTCACCACAGCTGGAGTGCCAATGTTAGCCATCACTCACCTATGGCCTCCTCCTCCCCAATAGCCATAGCCAATCCTCTCCTAAGTCAATGGTTCTTGCGACTGTATGTAACGCCTTATGGCATTACATGCTAAAAACAAAAGAAGTAAAACTGCACTATCAGCCCATTGCACTCCTAAAAAAGGAGCACCGGACCACAATATGGTTAGAATGACAAACATATAACAAAAAGATAAACCATTTAACATGCATAATACAAACAATCACAGACATACACATATTTTACCCATAAAAAGGCCCACAAAGTGAGCTGTAAAAAATAGATGAGTGGTATCTGCGCATAGAGAGTACTGATCTTTATGGCATCACACACTGAAATTAAACCATCAGCCCGTCGCTCCCCTAAATAAGAGGGCCGGACCACCAAGCAGAGAGTATGACAAACATAAAACAATAGAAAACATCCTATAAAGTTTTAAAAACTTTCTCTTCCACAACCTATGGCAGTGATGGCTAACCTTGGCACTCCAACTGCCCAAAAACTACAAATCCCATCATGCCTCTGCCTCCCCGAGTTATGCTTAGAGCTGTCAGAGCATTGCAATGCCTGACGGGACTTTTAGTTTCACCACAGCTGGAGTGCCAAGGTTAGCCATCACTCACCTATGGCCTCCTCCTCCCCAATAGCCATAGCCAATCCTCTCCTAAGTCAATGGTTCTTGCGACTGTATGTAACGCCTTATGGCATCACACGCTAAAAAAGAAAGAAGTAAAACTACACTATCAGCCCGTTGCACTCCTAAAAAAGGAGCGCCGGACCACAGTATGGTTAGAATGACAAACATCTAACAAAAAGATAAACCATTTAACATGCATAATACAAACAATCACAGACATACACATATTTTACACATAAAAAGGCCCACAAAGTGAGCTGTAAAAAATAGTTGGGTAGTATCTGCGCATAGAGAGTACTGATCTTTATGGCATCACACACTGAAATTAAACCATCAGCCCGTCGCTCCCCTAAATAAGAGGGCCGGACCACCAAGCAGAGAGTATGACAAACATAAAACAATAGAAAACATCCTATAAAGTTTTAAAAATTTTCTCTTCCACAACCTATGGCAGGGATGGCTAACCTTGGCACTCCAACTGCCCAAAAACTACAAATCCCATCATGCCTCTGCCTCCCCGAGTTATGCTTAGAGCTGTCAGAGCATTGCAATGCCTGACGGGACTTTTAGTTTCACCACAGCTGGAGTGCCAAGGTTAGCCATCACTCACCTATGGCCTCCTCCTCCCCAATAGCCATAGCCAATCCTCTCCTAAGTCAATGGTTCTTGCGACTGTATGTAACGCCTTATGGCATCACACGCTAAAAAAGAAAGAAGTAAAACTACACTATCAGCCCGTTGCACTCCTAAAAAAGGAGCGCCGGACCACAGTATGGTTAGAATGACAAACATCTAACAAAAAGATAAACCATTTAACATGCATAATACAAACAATCACAGACATACACATATTTTACACATAAAAAGGCCCACAAAGTGAGCTGTAAAAAATAGTTGGGTAGTATCTGCGCATAGAGAGTACTGATCTTTATGGCATCACACACTGAAATTAAACCATCAGCCCGTCGCTCCCCTAAATAAGAGGGCCGGACCACCAAGCAGAGAGTATGACAAACATAAAACAATAGAAAACATCCTATAAAGATTTAAAAATTTTCTCTTCCACAACCTATGGCAGGGATGGCTAACCTTGGCACTCCAACTGCCCAAAAACTACAAATCCCATCATGCCTCTGCCTCCCCGAGTTATGCTTAGAGCTGTCAGAGCACTGCAATACCTGATGGGACTTTTAGTTTCACCACAGCTGGAGTGCCAATGTTAGCCATCACTCACCTATGGCCTCCTCCTCCCCAATAGCCATAGCCAATCCTCTCCTAAGTCAATGGTTCTTGCGACTGTATGTAACGCCTTATGGCATTACACGCTAAAAACAAAAGAAGTAAAACTGCACTATCAGCCCATTGCACTCCTAAAAAAGGAGCGCCGGACCACAATATGGTTAGAATGACAAACATCTAACAAAAAGATAAACCATTTAACATGCATAATACAAACAATCACAGACATACACATATTTTACACATAAAAAGGCCCACAAAGTGAGCTGTAAAAAATAGTTGGGTGGTATCTGCGCATAGAGAGTACTGATCTTTATGGCATCACACACTGAAATTAAACCATCAGCCCGTCGCTCCCCTAAATAAGAGGGCCGGACCACCAAGCAGTGAGTATGACAAACATAAAACAATAGAAAACATTTTCTAAAGTTTTAAACTTTCTCTTTCACAACCTATGGCAGTGATGGCTAACCTTGGCACTCCAACTGTCCAAAAACTACAAATCCCATCATGCCTCTGCCTCCCCGAGTTATGCTTAGAGCTTTTAGAGCATTTCAATGCCTGATGGGACTTTTAGTTTCACCACAGCTGGAGTGCCAAGGTTAGCCATCACTCACCTATGGCCTCCTCCTCCCCAATAGCCATAGCCTTTCCTCTCCTAAGTCAATGGTTCTTGCGACTGTATGTAATGCCTTATGGCATCACACGCTAAAAAAGAAAGAAGTAAAACTACACTATCAGCCCATTGCACTCCTAAAAAAGGAGCGCCGGACCAAATTATGGTTAGAATGACAAACATATAACAAAAAGATAAACCACTTAACATGCATAATACAAACAATCACAGACATACACATATTTTACACATAAACAGGCCCACAAAGTGAGCTGTAAAAAATAGTTGGATAGTATCTACGCATAGAGAGTACTGATCTTTATGGCATCACACACTGAAATTAAACCATCAGCCCGTCGCTCCCCTAAATAAGAGGGACGGACCACCAAGCAGAGAGTATGACAAACATAAAACAATAGAAAACATCCTATAAAGTTTTAAAAACTTTCTCTTCCACAACCTATGGCAGTGATGGCTAACCTTGGCACTCCAACTGCCCAAAAACTACAAATCCCATCATGCCTCTGCCTTCCCGAGTTATGCTTAGAGCTGTCAGAGCATTGCAATGCCTGACGGGACTTTTAGTTTCACCACAGCTGGAGTGTTAAGGTTAGCCATCACTCACCTATTGCCTCCTCCTCCCAAATAGCCATAGCCAATCCTCTCCTAAGTCAATGGTTCTTGCGACTGTATGTAATGCCTTATGGCATAACACGCTAAAAAAAGAGAAGTAAACTACACTATCAGCCCGTCGCACTCCTAAAAAAGGAGCGCCGGACCACAGTATGGTTAGAATGACAAACATATAACAAAAAGATAAACCATTTAACATGCATAATACACACAATCACAGACATACACATATTTTACACTTAAAAAGGCCCACAAACTGAGCTGTAAAAAATAGTTTGGTGGTATCTGCGAATAGAGAGTACTGATCTTTATGGCATCACACACTGAAATTAAACCATCAGCCCGTCGCTCCCCTAAATAAGAGGGCCGGACCACCAAGCAGAGAGTATGACAAACATAAAACAATAGAAAACATCTTATAAAGTTTTAAAAACTTTCTCTTCCACAACCTATAGCAGTGATGGCTAACCTTGGCATTCGAACTGTCCAAAAACTACAAATCCCATCATGCCTCTGCCTCCCCGAGTTATGCTTAGAGCTGTCAGAGCACTGCAATACCTGATGGGACTTTTAGTTTCACCACAGCTGGAGTGCCAATGTTAGCCATCACTCACCTATGGCCTCCTCCTCCCCAATAGCCATAGCCAATCCTCTCCTAAGTCAATGGTTCTTGCGACTGTATGTAACGCCTTATGGCATTACACGCTAAAAACAAAAGAAGTAAAACTGCACTATCAGCCCATTGCACTCCTAAAAAAGGAGCGCCGGACCACAATATGGTTAGAATGACAAACATATAACAAAAAGATAAACCATTTAACATGCATAATACAAACAATCACAGACATACACATATTTTACACATAAAAAGGCCCACAAAGTGGGCTGTAAAAAATAGTTGGGTGGTATCTGCGCATAGAGAGTACTAATCTTTATGGCATCACACACTGAAATTAAACCATCAGCCCGTCGCTCCCCTAAATAAGAGGGCCGGACCACCAAGCAGTGAGTATGACAAACATAAAACAATAGAAAACATCTTCTAAAGTTTTAAACTTTCTCTTTCACAACCTATGGCAGTGATGGCTAACCTTGGCACTCCAACTGTCCAAAAACTACAAATCCCATCATGCCTCTGCCTCCCCGAGTTATGCTTAGAGCTGTCAAAGCATTGCAATGCCTGACGGGACTTTTAGTTTCACCACAGCTGGAGTGCCTAGGTTAGCCATCACTCACCTATGGCCTCCTCCTCCCCAATAGCCATAGCCTTTCCTCTCCTAAGTCAATGGTTCTTGCGACTGTATGTAATGCCTTATGGCATCACACGCTAAAAAAGAAAGAAGTAAAACTACACTATCAGCCCGTTGCACTCCTAAAAAAGGAGCGTCGGACCACATTATGGTTAGAATGACAAACATAACAAAAAGATAAACAATTTAACATGCATAATACAAACAATCACAGACATACACATATTTTACACATAAAAAGGCCCACAAAGTGAGCTGTAAAAAATAGTTGGGTGGTATCTGCGAATAGAGAGTACCGATCTTTATGGCATCACACACTGAAATTAAACCATCAGCCCGTCGCTCCCCTAAATAAAAGGGCCGGACCACCAAGCAGAGAGTATGACAAACATAAAACAATAGAAAACATTTTCTAAAGTTTTAAACTTTCTCTTTTACAACCTATGGCAGTGATGGCTAACCTTGGCACTCCAACTGCCCAAAAACTACAAATCCCATCATGCCTCTGCCTCCCCAAGTTATGCTTAGAGCTTTTAGAGCATTGCAATGCCTGATGGGACTTTTAGTTTCACCACAGCTGGAGTGCCAAGGTTAGCCATCACTCACCTATGGCCTCCTCCTCCCCAATAGCCATAGCCAATCCTCTCCTAAGTCAATGGTTCTTGCGACTGTATGTAACGCCTAATGGCATCACACGCTAAAAAAGAAAGAAGTAAAACTACACTATCAGCCCGTTGCACTCCTAAAAAAGGAGCGCCGGACCAAATTATGGTTAGAATGACAAACATATAACAAAAAGATAAACCACTTAACATGCATAATACAAACAATCACAGACATACACATATTTTACACATAAAAAGGCCCACAAAGTGAGCTGTAAAAAATAGTTGGGTGGTATCTGCGCATAGAGAGTACTGATCTTTATGGCATCACACACTGAAATTAAACCATCAGCCCGTCGCTCCCCTAAATAAGAGGGACGGACCACCAAGCAGAGAGTATGACAAACATAAAACAATAGAAAACATCCTATAAAGTTTTAAAAACTTTCTCTTCCACAACCTATGGCAGTGATGGCTAACCTTGGCACTCCAACTGCCCAAAAACTACAAATCCCATCATGCCTCTGCCTTCCCGAGTTATGCTTAGAGCTGTCAGAGCATTGCAATGCCTGACGGGACTTTTAGTTTCACCACAGCTGGAGTGTTAAGGTTAGCCATCACTCACCTATTGCCTCCTCCTCCCAAATAGCCATAGCCAATCCTCTCCTAAGTCAATGGTTCTTGCGACTGTATGTAACGCCTTATGGCATAACACGCTAAAAAAAGAGAAGTAAACTACACTATCAGCCCGTCGCACTCCTAAAAAAGGAGCGCCGGACCACAGTATGGTTAGAATGACAAACATATAACAAAAAGATAAACCATTTAACATGCATAATACAAACAATCACAGACATACACATATTTTACACTTAAAAAGGCCCACAAACTGAGCTGTAAAAAATAGTTGGGTAGTATCTGCGCATAGAGAGTACTGATCTTTATGGCATCACACACTGAAATTAAACCATCAGCCCGTCGCTCCCCTAAATAAGAGGGCCGGACCACCAAGCAGTGAGTATAACAAACATAAAACAATAGAAAACATCTTCTAAAGTTTTAAACTTTCTCTTTCACAACCTATGGCAGTGATGGCTAACCTTGGCACTCCAACTGCCCAAAAACTACAAATCCCATCATGCCTCTGCCTCCCCGAGTTATGCTTAGAGCTGTCAGAGCATTGCAATACCTGATGGGACTTTTAGTTTCACCACAGCTGGAGTGCCAAGGTTAGCCATCACTCACCTATGGCCTCCTCCTCCCCAATAGCAATAGCCTTTCCTCTCCTAAGTCAATGGTTCTTGCGACTGTATGTAATGCCTTATGGCATCACACGCTAAAAAAGAATGAAGTAAAACTACACTATCAGCCCGTTGCACTCCTAAAAAAGGAGCGCCGGACCAAATTATGGTTAGAATGACAAACATATAACAAAAAGATAAACCACTTAACATGCATAATACAAACAATCACAGACATACACATATTTTACACATAACAAGGCCCACAAAGTGAGCTGTAAAAAATAGTTGGGTAGTATCTGCGCATAGAGAGTACTGATCTTTATGGCATCACACACTGAAATTAAACCATCAGCCCGTCGCTGCCCTAAATAAGAGGGCCGGACCACCAAGCAGAGAGTATGACAAACATAAAACAATAGAAAACATCGTATAAAGTTTTAAAAACTTTCTCTTCCACAACCTATGGCAGTGATGGCTAACCTTGGCACTCCACCTGCCCAAAAACTACAAATCCCATCATGCCTCTGCCTCCCCGAGTTATGCTTAGAGCTGTCAGAGCATTGCAATGCCTGACGGGACTTTTAGTTTCACCACAGCTGGAGTGCCAAGGTTAGCCATCACTCACCTATGGCCTCCTCCTCCACAATAGCCATAGCCAATCCTCTCCTAAGTCAATGGTTCTTGCGACTGTATGTAACGCCTAATGGCATCACACGCTAAAAAAGAAAGAAGTAAAACTACACTATCAGCCCGTTGCACTCCTAAAAAAGGAGCGCCGGACCACAGTATGGTTAGAATGACAAACATCTAACAAAAAGATAAACCATTTAACATGCATAATACAAACAATCACAGACATACACATATTTTACACATAAAAAGGCCCACAAAGTGAGCTGTAAAAAATAGTTGGGTGGTATCTGCGCATAGAGAGTACTGATCTTTATGGCATCACACACTGAAATTAAACCATCAGCCCGTCGCTCCCCTAAATAAGAGGGCCGGACCACCAAGCAGTGAGTATGACAAACATAAAACAATAGAAAACATTTTCTAAAGTTTTAAACTTTCTCTTTCACAACCTATGGCAGTGATGGCTAACCTTGGCACTCCAACTGTCCAAAAACTACAAATCCCATCATGCCTCTGCCTCCCCGAGTTATGCTTAGAGCTGTCAGAGCATTGCAATGCCTGACGGGACTTTTAGTTTCACCACAGCTGGAGTGCCAAGGTTAGCCATCACTCACCTATGGCCTCCTCCTCCCCAATAGCCATAGCCTTTCCTCTCCTAAGTCAATGGTTCTTGCGACTGTATGTAATGCCTTATGGCATCACACGCTAAAAAAGAAAGAAGTAAAACTACACTATCAGCCCATTGCACTCCTAAAAAAGGAGCGCCGGACCAAATTATGGTTAGAATGACAAACATCTAACAAAAAGATAAACCACTTAACATGCATAATACAAACAATCACAGACATACACCTATTTTACACATAAAAAGGCCCACAAAGTGAGCTGTAAAAAATAGTTGGGTAGTATCTGCGCATAGAGAGTACTGATCTTTATGGCATCACACACTGAAATTAAACCATCAGCCCGTCGCTCCCCTAAATAAGAGGGCCGGACCACCAAGCAGAGAGTATGACAAACATAAAACAATAGAAAACATACTATAAAGTTTTAAAACCTTTCTCTTCCACAACCTATGGCAGTGATGGCTAACCTTGGCACTCCAACTGCCCAAAAACTACAAATCCCATCATGCCTCTGCCTCCCCAAGTTATGCTTAGAGCTTTTAGAGCATTGCAATGCCTGATGGGACTTTTAGTTTCACCACAGCTGGAGTGCCAAGGTTAGCCATCACTCACCTATGGCCTCCTCCTCCCCAATAGCAATAGCCTTTCCTCTCCTAAGTCAATGGTTCTTGCGACTGTATGTAATGCCTTATGGCATTACACGCTAAAAAAGAATGAAGCAAAACTACACTATCAGCCCGTTGCACTCCTAAAAAAGGAGCGCCGGACCAAATTATGGTTAGAATGACAAACATATAACAAAAAGATAAACCACTTAACATGCATAATACAAACAATCACAGACATACACATATTTTACACATAAAAAGGCCCACAAAGTGAGCTGTAAAAAATAGTTGGGTAGTATCTGCGCATAGAGAGTACTGATCTTTATGGCATCACACACTGAAATTAAACCATCAGCCCGTCGCTCCCCTAAATAAGAGGGCCGGACCACCAAGCAGAGAGTATGACAAACATAAAACAATAGAAAACATCCTATAAAGTTTTAAAAACTTTCTCTTCCACAACCTATGGCAGTGATGGCTAACCTTGGCACTCCAACTGCCCAAAAACTACAAATCCCATCATGCCTCTGCCTCCCCGAGTTATGCTTAGAGCTGTCAGAGCATTGCAATGCCTGACGGGACTTTTAGTTTTACCACAGCTCGAGTGCCAAGGTTAGCCATCACTCACCTATGGCCTCCTCCTCCCCAATAGCCATAGCCAATCCTCTCCTAAGTCAATGGTTCTTGCGACTGTATGTAACGCCTAATGGCATCACACGCTAAAAAAGAAAGAAGTAAAACTACACTATCAGCCCGTTGCACTCCTAAAAAAGGAGCGCCGGACCACAGTATGGTTAGAATGACAAACATCTAACAAAAAGATAAAGCATTTAACATGCATAATACAAACAATCACAGACATACACATATTTTACACATAAAAAGGCCCACAAAGTGAGCTGTAAAAAATAGTTGGGTGGTATCTGCGCATAGAGAGTACTGATCTTTATGGCATCACACACTGAAATTAAACCATCAGCCCGTCGCTCCCCTAAATAAGAGGGCCGGACCACCAAGCAGAGAGTATGACAAACATAAAACAATAGAAAACATCCTATAAAGTTTTAAAAACTTTCTCTTCCACAACCTATGGCAGTGATGGCTAACCTTGGCACTCCAACTGCCCAAAAACTACAAATCCCATCATGCCTCTGCCTCCCCGAGTTATGCTTAGAGCTGTCAGAGCATTGCAATGCCTGACGGGACTTTTAGTTTCACCACAGCTGGAGTGCCAAGGTTAGCCATCACTCACCTATGGCCTCCTCCTCCCCAATAGCCATAGCCAATCCTCTCCTAAGTCAATGGTTCTTGCGACTGTATGTAACACCTAATGGCATCACACGCTAAAAGAGAAAGAAGTAAAACTACACTATCAGCCCGTTGCACTCCTAAAAAAGGAGCGCCGGACCACAGTATGGTTAGAATGACAAACATCTAACAAAAAGATAAACCATTTAACATGCATAATACAAACAATCACAGACATACACATATTTTACACATAAAAAGGCCCACAAAGTGAGCTGTAAAAAATAGTTGGGTGGTATCTGCGCATAGAGAGTACTGATCTTTATGGCATCACACACTGAAATTAAACCATCAGCCCGTCGCTCCCCTAAATAAGAGGGCCGGACCACCAAGCAGTGAGTATGACAAACATAAAACAATAGAAAACATTTTCTAAAGTTTTAAACTTTCTCTTTCACAACCTATGGCAGTGATGGCTAACCTTGGCACTCCAACTGTCCAAAAACTACAAATCCCATCATGCCTCTGCCTCCCCGAGTTATGCTTAGAGCTGTCAGAGCATTGCAATGCCTGACGGGACTTTTAGTTTCACCACAGCTGGAGTGCCAAGGTTAGCCATCACTCACCTATGGCCTCCTCCTCCCCAATAGCCATAGCCTTTCCTCTCCTAAGTCAATGGTTCTTGCGACTGTATGTAATGCCTTATGGCATCACACGCTAAAAAAGAAAGAAGTAAAACTACACTATCAGCCCATTGCACTCCTAAAAAAGGAGCGCCGGACCAAATTATGGTTAGAATGACAAACATCTAACAAAAAGATAAACCACTTAACATGCATAATACAAACAATCACAGACATACACCTATTTTACACATAAAAAGGCCCACAAAGTGAGCTGTAAAAAATAGTTGGGTAGTATCTGCGCATAGAGAGTACTGATCTTTATGGCATCACACACTGAAATTAAACCATCAGCCCGTCGCTCCCCTAAATAAGAGGGCCGGACCACCAAGCAGAGAGTATGACAAACATAAAACAATAGAAAACATACTATAAAGTTTTAAAACCTTTCTCTTCCACAACCTATGGCAGTGATGGCTAACCTTGGCACTCCAACTGCCCAAAAACTACAAATCCCATCATGCCTCTGCCTCCCCAAGTTATGCTTAGAGCTTTTAGAGCATTGCAATGCCTGATGGGACTTTTAGTTTCACCACAGCTGGAGTGCCAAGGTTAGCCATCACTCACCTATGGCCTCCTCCTCCCCAATAGCAATAGCCTTTCCTCTCCTAAGTCAATGGTTCTTGCGACTGTATGTAATGCCTTATGGCATTACACGTTAAAAAAGAATGAAGCAAAACTACACTATCAGCCCGTTGCACTCCTAAAAAAGGAGCGCCGGACCAAATTATGGTTAGAATGACAAACATATAACAAAAAGATAAACCACTTAACATGCATAATACAAACAATCACAGACATACACATATTTTACACATAAAAAGGCCCACAAAGTGAGCTGTAAAAAATAGTTGGGTAGTATCTGCGCATAGAGAGTACTGATCTTTATGGCATCACACACTGAAATTAAACCATCAGCCCGTCGCTCCCCTAAATAAGAGGGCCGGACCACCAAGCAGAGAGTATGACAAACATAAAACAATAGAAAACATCCTATAAAGTTTTAAAAACTTTCTCTTCCACAACCTATGGCAGTGATGGCTAACCTTGGCACTCCAACTGCCCAAAAACTACAAATCCCATCATGCCTCTGCCTCCCCGAGTTATGCTTAGAGCTGTCAGAGCATTGCAATGCCTGACGGGACTTTTAGTTTCACCACAGCTCGAGTGCCAAGGTTAGCCATCACTCACCTATGGCCTCCTCCTCCCCAATAGCCATAGCCAATCCTCTCCTAAGTCAATGGTTCTTGCGACTGTATGTAACGCCTAATGGCATCACACGCTAAAAAAGAAAGAAGTAAAACTACACTATCAGCCCGTTGCACTCCTAAAAAAGGAGCGCCGGACCACAGTATGGTTAGAATGACAAACATCTAACAAAAAGATAAAGCATTTAACATGCATAATACAAACAATCACAGACATACACATATTTTACACATAAAAAGGCCCACAAAGTGAGCTGTAAAAAATAGTTGGGTGGTATCTGCGCATAGAGAGTACTGATCTTTATGGCATCACACACTGAAATTAAACCATCAGCCCGTCGCTCCCCTAAATAAGAGGGCCGGACCACCAAGCAGAGAGTATGACAAACATAAAACAATAGAAAACATCCTATAAAGTTTTAAAAACTTTCTCTTCCACAACCTATGGCAGTGATGGCTAACCTTGGCACTCCAACTGCCCAAAAACTACAAATCCCATCATGCCTCTGCCTCCCCGAGTTATGCTTAGAGCTGTCAGAGCATTGCAATGCCTGACGGGACTTTTAGTTTCACCACAGCTGGAGTGCCAAGGTTAGCCATCACTCACCTATGGCCTCCTCCTCCCCAATAGCCATAGCCAATCCTCTCCTAAGTCAATGGTTCTTGCGACTGTATGTAACGCCTAATGGCATCACACGCTAAAAGAGAAAGAAGTAAAACTACACTATCAGCCCGTTGCACTCCTAAAAAAGGAGCGCCGGACCACAGTATGGTTAGAATGACAAACATCTAACAAAAAGATAAACCATTTAACATGCATAATACAAATAATCACAGACATACACATATTTTACACATAAAAAGGCCCACAAAGTGAGCTGTAAAAAATAGTTGGGTGGTATCTGCGCATAGAGAGTACTGATCTTTATGGCATCACACACTGAAATTAAACCATCAGCCCGTCGCTCCCCTAAATAAGAGGGCCGGACCACCAAGCAGTGAGTATGACAAACATAAAACAATAGAAAACATTTTCTAAAGTTTTAAACTTTCTCTTTCACAACCTATGGCAGTGATGGCTAACCTTGGCACTCCAACTGTCCAAAAACTACAAATCCCATCATGCCTCTGCCTCCCCGAGTTATGCTTAGAGCTGTCAGAGCATTGCAATGCCTGACGGGACTTTTAGTTTCACCACAGCTGGAGTGCCAAGGTTAGCCATCACTCACCTATGGCCTCCTCCTCCCCAATAGCCATAGCCAATCCTCTCCTAAGTCAATGGTTCTTGCGACTGTATGTAACGCCTAATGGCATCACACGCTAAAAAAGAAAGAAGTAAAACTACACTATCAGCCCGTTGCACACCTAAAAAAGGAGCGCCGGACCACATTATGGTTAGAATGACAAACATATAACAAAAAGATAAACCACTTAACATGCATAATACAAACAATCACAGACATACACATATTTTACACATAAAAAGGCCCACAAAGTGAGCTGTAAAAAATAGTTGGGTGGTATCTGCGCATAGAGAGTACTGATCTTTATGGCATCACACACTGAAATTAAACCATCAGCCCGTCGCTCCCCTAAATAAGAGGGCCGGACCACCAAGCAGAGAGTATGACAAACATAAAACAATAGAAAACATCTTATAAAGTTTTAAAAACTTTCTCTTCCACAACCTATAGCAGTGATGGCTAACCTTGGCATTCGAACTGTCCAAAAACTACAAATCCCATCATGCCTCTGCCTTCCCGAGTTATGCTTAGAGCTGTCAGAGCATTGCAATGCCTGACGGGACTTTTAGTTTCACCACAGCTGGAGTGCCAAGGTTAGCCATCACTCACCTATTGCCTCCTCCTCCCAAATAGCCATAGCCAATCCTCTCCTAAGTCAATGGTTCTTGCGACTGTATGTAACGCCTTATGGCATCACACGCTAAAAAAAGAGAAGTAAACTACACTATCAGCCCGTCGCACTCCTAAAAAAGGAGCGCCGGACCACAGTATGGTTAGAATGACAAACATCTAACAAAAAGATAAACCATTTAACATGCATAATACAAACAATCACAGACATACACATATTTTACACTTAAAAAGGCCCACAAACTGAGCTGTAAAAAATAGTTGGGTGGTATCTGCGAATAGAGAGTACTGATCTTTATGGCATCACACACTGAAATTAAACCATCAGCCCGTCGCTCCCCTAAATAAGAGGGCCGGACCACCAAGCAGAGAGTATGACAAACATAAAACAATAGAAAACATCATATAAAGTTTTAAAAACTTTCTCTTCCACAACCTATAGCAGTGATGGCTAACCTTGGCATTCGAACTGTCCAAAAACTACAAATCCCATCATGCCTCTGCCTCCCCGAGTTATGCTTAGAGCTGTCAGAGCATTGCAATGCCTGACGGGACTTTTAGTTTCACCACAGCTCGAGTGCCAAGGTTAGCCATCACTCACCTATGGCCTCCTCCTCCCCAATAGCCATAGCCAATCCTCTCCTAAGTCAATGGTTCTTGCGACTGTATGTAACGCCTAATGGCATCACACGCTAAAAAAGAAAGAAGTAAAACTACACTATCAGCCCGTTGCACTCTTAAAAAAGGAGCGCCGGACCACAGTATGGTTAGAATGACAAACATCTAACAAAAAGATAAACCATTTAACATGCATAATAAAAACAATCACAGACATACACATATTTTACACATAAAAAGGCCCACAAAGTGAGCTGTAAAAAATAGTTGGGTGGTATCTGCGCATAGAGAGTACTGATCTTTATGGCATCACACACTGAAATTAAACCATCAGCCCGTCGCTCCTCTAAATAAGAGGGCCGGACCACCAAGCAGAGAGTATGACAAACATAAAACAATAGAAAACATCCTATAAAGTTTTAAAAACTTTCTCTTCCACAACCTATGGCAGTGATGGCTAACCTTGGCACTCCAACTGCCCAAAAACTACAAATCCCATCATGCCTCTGCCTCCCCGAGTTATGCTTAGAGCTGTCAGAGCATTGCAATGCCTGACGGGACTTTTAGTTTCACCACAGCTCGAGTGCCAAGGTTAGCCATCACTCACCTATGGCCTCCTCCTCCCCAATAGCCATAGCCAATCCTCTTCTAAGTCAATGGTTCTTGCGACTGTATGTAACGCCTAATGGCATTACACGCTAAAAAAGAAAGAAGTAAAACTACACTATCAGCCCGTTGCACTCCTAAAAAAGGAGCGCCGGACCACAGTATGGTTAGAATGACAAACATCTAACAAAAAGATAAACCATTTAACATGCATAATACAAACAATCACAGACATACACATATTTTACACATAAAAAGGCCCACAAAGTGAGCTGTAAAAAATAGTTGGGTAGTATCTGCGCATAGAGAGTACTGATCTTTATGGCATCACACACTGAAATTAAACCATCAGCCCGTCGCTCCCCCTAAATAAGAGGGCCGGACCACCAAGCAGTGAGTATGACAAACATAAAACAATAGAAAACATCTTCTAAAGTTTTAAACTTTCTCTTTCACAACCTATGGCAGTGATGGCTAACCTTGGCACTCCAACTGCCCAAAAACTACAAATCCCATCATGCCTCTGCCTCCCCAAGTTATGCTTAGAGCTGTCAGAGCACTGCAATACCTGATGGGACTTTTAGTTTCACCACAGCTGGAGTGCCAAGGTTAGCCATCACTCACCTATGGCCTCCTCCTCCCCAATAGCAATAGCCTTTCCTCTCCTAAGTCAATGGTTCTTGCGACTGTATGTAATGCCTTATGGCATCACACGCTAAAAAAGAATGAAGTAAAACTACACTATCAGCCCGTTGCACTCCTAAAAAAGGAGCGCCGGACCAAATTATGGTTAGAATGACAAACATATAACAAAAAGATAAACCACTTAACTCGAGTGTTAAGGTTAGCCATCACTCACCTATGGCCTCCTCCTCCCCAATAGCCATAGCCAATCCTCTCCTAAGTCAATGGTTCTTGCGACTGTATGTAACGCCTAATGGCATCACACGCTAAAAAAGAAAGAAGTAGAACTGCACTATCAGCCCATTGCACTCCTAAAAAAGGAGCGCCGGACCACAATATGGTTAGAATGACAAACATATAACAAAAAGAGAAACCATTTAACATGCATAATACAAACAATCACAGACATACACATATTTTACACATAAAAAGGCCCACAAAGTGAGCTGTAAAAAATAGTTGGGTGGTATCTGCGCATAGAGAGTACTGATCTTTAAGGCATCACACACTGAAATTAAACCATCAGCCCGTCGCTCCCCTAAATAAGATGGCCGGACCACCAAGCAGAGAGTATGACAAACATAAAACAATAGAAAACATCCTATAAAGTTTTAAAAACTTTCTCTTCCACAACCTATGGCAGTGATGGCTAACCTTGGCACTCCAACTGCCCAAAAACTACAAATCCCATCATGCCTCTGCCTCCCCGAGTTATGCTTAGAGCTGTCAGAGCATTGCAATGCCTGACGGGACTTTTAGTTTCACCACAGCTGGAGTGCCAAGGTTAGCCATCACTCACCTATGGCCTCCTCCTCCCAAATAGCCATAGCCAATCCTCTCCTAAGTCAATGGTTCTTGCGACTGTATGTAACGCCTTATGGCACCACACGCTAAAAAAGAAAGAAGTAAAACTACACTATCAGCCCGTTGCACTCCTAAAAAAGGAGCGCCGGACCACATTATGGTTAGAATGACAAACATCTAACAAAAAGATAAACCATTTAACATGCATAATACAAACAATCACAGACATACACATATTTTACACTTAAAAAGGCCCACAAACTGAGCTGTAAAAAATAGTTGGGTGGTATCTGCGAATAGAGAGTACTGATCTTTATGGCATCACACACTGAAATTAAACCATCAGCCCGTCGCTCCCCTAAATAAGAGGGCCGGACCACCAAGCAGAGAGTATGACAAACATAAAACAATAGAAAACATCTTATAAAGTTTTAAAAACTTTCTCTTCCACAACCTATAGCAGTGATGGCTAACCTTGGCATTCGAACTGTCCAAAAACTACAAATCCCATCATGCCTCTGCCTCCCCGAGTTATGCTTAGAGCTGTCAGAGCACTGCAATACCTGATGGGACTTTTAGTTTCACCACAGCTGGAGTGCCAATGTTAGCCATCACTCACCTATGGCCTCCTCCTCCCCAATAGCCATAGCCAATCCTCTCCTAAGTCAATGGTTCTTGCGACTGTATGTAACGCCTTATGGCATTACACGCTAAAAACAAAAGAAGTAAAACTGCACTATCAGCCCATTGCACTCCTAAAAAAGGAGCGCCGGACCACAATATGGTTAGAATGACAAACATATAACAAATCGATAAACCATTTAACATGCATAATACAAACAATCACAGACATACACATATTTTACACATAAAAAGGCCCACAAAGTGGGCTGTAAAAAATAGTTGGGTGGTATCTGCGCATAGAGAGTACTAATCTTTATGGCATCACACACTGAAATTAAACCATCAGCCCGTCGCTCCCCTAAATAAGAGGGCCGGACCACCAAGCAGTGAGTATGACAAACATAAAACAATAGAAAACATCTTCTAAAGTTTTAAACTTTCTCTTTCACAACCTATGGCAGTGATGGCTAACCTTGGCACTCCAACTGTCCAAAAACTACAAATCCCATCATGCCTCTGCCTCCCCGAGTTATGCTTAGAGCTGTCAAAGCATTGCAATGCCTGACGGGACTTTTAGTTTCACCACAGCTGGAGTGCCTAGGTTAGCCATCACTCACCTATGGCCTCCTCCTCCCCAATAGCCATAGCCTTTCCTCTCCTAAGTCAATGGTTCTTGCGACTGTATGTAATGCCTTATGGCATCACACGCTAAAAAAGAAAGAAGTAAAACTACACTATCAGCCCGTTGCACTCCTAAAAAAGGAGCGTCGGACCACATTATGGTTAGAATGACAAACATAACAAAAAGATAAACAATTTAACATGCATAATACAAACAATCACAGACATACACATATTTTACACATAAAAAGGCCCACAAAGTGAGCTGTAAAAAATAGTTGGGTGGTATCTGCGAATAGAGAGTACCGATCTTTATGGCATCACACACTGAAATTAAACCATCAGCCCGTCGCTCCCCTAAATAAAAGGGCCGGACCACCAAGCAGAGAGTATGACAAACATAAAACAATAGAAAACATTTTCTAAAGTTTTAAACTTTCTCTTTTACAACCTATGGCAGTGATGGCTAACCTTGGCACTCCAACTGCCCAAAAACTACAAATCCCATCATGCCTCTGCCTCCCCAAGTTATGCTTAGAGCTTTTAGAGCATTGCAATGCCTGATGGGACTTTTAGTTTCACCACAGCTGGAGTGCCAAGGTTAGCCATCACTCACCTATGGCCTCCTCCTCCCCAATAGCCATAGCCAATCCTCTCCTAAGTCAATGGTTCTTGCGACTGTATGTAACGCCTAATGGCATCACACGCTAAAAAAGAAAGAAGTAAAACTACACTATCAGCCCGTTGCACTCCTAAAAAAGGAGCGCCGGACCAAATTATGGTTAGAATGACAAACATATAACAAAAAGATAAACCACTTAACATGCATAATACAAACAATCACAGACATACACATATTTTACACATAAAAGGCCCACAAAGTGAGCTGTAAAAAATAGTTGGGTGGTATCTGCGCATAGAGAGTACTGATCTTTATGGCATCACACACTGAAATTAAACCATCAGCCCGTCGCTCCCCTAAATAAGAGGGACGGACCACCAAGCAGAGAGTATGACAAACATAAAACAATAGAAAACATCCTATAAAGTTTTAAAAACTTTCTCTTCCACAACCTATGGCAGTGATGGCTAACCTTGGCACTCCAACTGCCCAAAAACTACAAATCCCATCATGCCTCTGCCTTCCCGAGTTATGCTTAGAGCTGTCAGAGCATTGCAATGCCTGACGGGACTTTTAGTTTCACCACAGCTGGAGTGTTAAGGTTAGCCATCACTCACCTATTGCCTCCTCCTCCCAAATAGCCATAGCCAATCCTCTCCTAAGTCAATGGTTCTTGCGACTGTATGTAACGCCTTATGGCATAACACGCTAAAAAAAGAGAAGTAAACTACACTATCAGCCCGTCGCACTCCTAAAAAAGGAGCGCCGGACCACAGTATGGTTAGAATGACAAACATATAACAAAAAGATAAACCATTTAACATGCATAATACAAACAATCACAGACATACACATATTTTACACTTAAAAAGGCCCACAAACTGAGCTGTAAAAAATAGTTGGGTAGTATCTGCGCATAGAGAGTACTGATCTTTATGGCATCACACACTGAAATTAAACCATCAGCCCGTCGCTCCCCTAAATAAGAGGGCCGGACCACCAAGCAGTGAGTATAACAAACATAAAACAATAGAAAACATCTTCTAAAGTTTTAAACTTTCTCTTTCACAACCTATGGCAGTGATGGCTAACCTTGGCACTCCAACTGCCCAAAAACTACAAATCCCATCATGCCTCTGCCTCCCCGAGTTATGCTTAGAGCTGTCAGAGCATTGCAATACCTGATGGGACTTTTAGTTTCACCACAGCTGGAGTGCCAAGGTTAGCCATCACTCACCTATGGCCTCCTCCTCCCCAATAGCAATAGCCTTTCCTCTCCTAAGTCAATGGTTCTTGCGACTGTATGTAATGCCTTATGGCATCACACGCTAAAAAAGAATGAAGTAAAACTACACTATCAGCCCGTTGCACTCCTAAAAAAGGAGCGCCGGACCAAATTATGGTTAGAATGACAAACATATAACAAAAAGATAAACCACTTAACATGCATAATACAAACAATCACAGACATACACATATTTTACACATAACAAGGCCCACAAAGTGAGCTGTAAAAAATAGTTGGGTAGTATCTGCGCATAGAGAGTACTGATCTTTATGGCATCACACACTGAAATTAAACCATCAGCCCGTCGCTGCCCTAAATAAGAGGGCCGGACCACCAAGCAGAGAGTATGACAAACATAAAACAATAGAAAACATCGTATAAAGTTTTAAAAACTTTCTCTTCCACAACCTATGGCAGTGATGGCTAACCTTGGCACTCCACCTGCCCAAAAACTACAAATCCCATCATGCCTCTGCCTCCCCGAGTTATGCTTAGAGCTGTCAGAGCATTGCAATGCCTGACGGGACTTTTAGTTTCACCACAGCTCGAGTGCCAAGGTTAGCCATCACTCACCTATGGCCTCCTCCTCCACAATAGCCATAGCCAATCCTCTCCTAAGTCAATGGTTCTTGCGACTGTATGTAACGCCTAATGGCATCACACGCTAAAAAAGAAAGAAGTAAAACTACACTATCAGCCCGTTGCACTCCTAAAAAAGGAGCGCCGGACCACAGTATGGTTAGAATGACAAACATCTAACAAAAAGATAAACCATTTAACATGCATAATACAAACAATCACAGACATACACATATTTTACACATAAAAAGGCCCACAAAGTGAGCTGTAAAAAATAGTTGGGTGGTATCTGCGCATAGAGAGTACTGATCTTTATGGCATCACACACTGAAATTAAACCATCAGCCCGTCGCTCCCCTAAATAAGAGGGCCGGACCACCAAGCAGTGAGTATGACAAACATAAAACAATAGAAAACATTTTCTAAAGTTTTAAACTTTCTCTTTCACAACCTATGGCAGTGATGGCTAACCTTGGCACTCCAACTGTCCAAAAACTACAAATCCCATCATGCCTCTGCCTCCCCGAGTTATGCTTAGAGCTGTCAGAGCATTGCAATGCCTGACGGGACTTTTAGTTTCACCACAGCTGGAGTGCCAAGGTTAGCCATCACTCACCTATGGCCTCCTCCTCCCCAATAGCCATAGCCTTTCCTCTCCTAAGTCAATGGTTCTTGCGACTGTATGTAATGCCTTATGGCATCACACGCTAAAAAAGAAAGAAGTAAAACTACACTATCAGCCCATTGCACTCCTAAAAAAGGAGCGCCGGACCAAATTATGGTTAGAATGACAAACATCTAACAAAAAGATAAACCACTTAACATGCATAATACAAACAATCACAGAAATACACCTATTTTACACATAAAAAAGCCCACAAAGTGAGCTGTAAAAAATAGTTGGGTAGTATCTGCGCATAGAGAGTACTGATCTTTATGGCATCACACACTGAAATTAAACCATCAGCCCGTCGCTCCCCTAAATAAGAGGGCCGGACCACCAAGCAGAGAGTATGACAAACATAAAACAATAGAAAACATACTATAAAGTTTTAAAACCTTTCTCTTCCACAACCTATGGCAGTGATGGCTAACCTTGGCACTCCAACTGCCCAAAAACTACAAATCCCATCATGCCTCTGCCTCCCCAAGTTATGCTTAGAGCTTTTAGAGCATTGCAATGCCTGATGGGACTTTTAGTTTCACCACAGCTGGAGTGCCAAGGTTAGCCATCACTCACCTATGGCCTCCTCCTCCCCAATAGCAATAGCCTTTCCTCTCCTAAGTCAATGGTTCTTGCGACTGTATGTAATGCCTTATGGCATTACACGCTAAAAAAGAATGAAGCAAAACTACACTATCAGCCCGTTGCACTCCTAAAAAAGGAGCGCCGGACCAAATTATGGTTAGAATGACAAACATATAACAAAAAGATAAACCACTTAACATGCATAATACAAACAATCACAGACATACACATATTTTACACATAAAAAGGCCCACAAAGTGAGCTGTAAAAAATAGTTGGGTAGTATCTGCGCATAGAGAGTACTGATCTTTATGGCATCACACACTGAAATTAAACCATCAGCCCGTCGCTCCCCTAAATAAGAGGGCCGGACCACCAAGCAGAGAGTATGACAAACATAAAACAATAGAAAACATCCTATAAAGTTTTAAAAACTTTCTCTTCCACAACCTATGGCAGTGATGGCTAACCTTGGCACTCCAACTGCCCAAAAACTACAAATCCCATCATGCCTCTGCCTCCCCGAGTTATGCTTAGAGCTGTCAGAGCATTGCAATGCCTGACGGGACTTTTAGTTTTACCACAGCTCGAGTGCCAAGGTTAGCCATCACTCACCTATGGCCTCCTCCTCCCCAATAGCCATAGCCAATCCTCTCCTAAGTCAATGGTTCTTGCGACTGTATGTAACGCCTAATGGCATCACACGCTAAAAAAGAAAGAAGTAAAACTACACTATCAGCCCGTTGCACTCCTAAAAAAGGAGCGCCGGACCACAGTATGGTTAGAATGACAAACATCTAACAAAAAGATAAAGCATTTAACATGCATAATACAAACAATCACAGACATACACATATTTTACACATAAAAAGGCCCACAAAGTGAGCTGTAAAAAATAGTTGGGTGGTATCTGCGCATAGAGAGTACTGATCTTTATGGCATCACACACTGAAATTAAACCATCAGCCCGTCGCTCCCCTAAATAAGAGGGCCGGACCACCAAGCAGAGAGTATGACAAACATAAAACAATAGAAAACATCCTATAAAGTTTTAAAAACTTTCTCTTCCACAACCTATGGCAGTGATGGCTAACCTTGGCACTCCAACTGCCCAAAAACTACAAATCCCATCATGCCTCTGCCTCCCCGAGTTATGCTTAGAGCTGTCAGAGCATTGCAATGCCTGACGGGACTTTTAGTTTCACCACAGCTGGAGTGCCAAGGTTAGCCATCACTCACCTATGGCCTCCTCCTCCCCAATAGCCATAGCCAATCCTCTCCTAAGTCAATGGTTCTTGCGACTGTATGTAACGCCTAATGGCATCACACGCTAAAAGAGAAAGAAGTAAAACTACACTATCAGCCCGTTGCACTCCTAAAAAAGGAGCGCCGGACCACAGTATGGTTAGAATGACAAACATCTAACAAAAAGATAAACCATTTAACATGCATAATACAAACAATCACAGACATACACATATTTTACACATAAAAAGGCCCACAAAGTGAGCTGTAAAAAATAGTTGGGTGGTATCTGCGCATAGAGAGTACTGATCTTTATGGCATCACACACTGAAATTAAACCATCAGCCCGTCGCTCCCCTAAATAAGAGGGCCGGACCACCAAGCAGTGAGTATGACAAACATAAAACAATAGAAAACATTTTCTAAAGTTTTAAACTTTCTCTTTCACAACCTATGGCAGTGATGGCTAACCTTGGCACTCCAACTGTCCAAAAACTACAAATCCCATCATGCCTCTGCCTCCCCGAGTTATGCTTAGAGCTGTCAGAGCATTGCAATGCCTGACGGGACTTTTAGTTTCACCACAGCTGGAGTGCCAAGGTTAGCCATCACTCACCTATGGCCTCCTCCTCCCCAATAGCCATAGCCTTTCCTCTCCTAAGTCAATGGTTCTTGCGACTGTATGTAATGCCTTATGGCATCACACGCTAAAAAAGAAAGAAGTAAAACTACACTATCAGCCCATTGCACTCCTAAAAAAGGAGCGCCGGACCAAATTATGGTTAGAATGACAAACATCTAACAAAAAGATAAACCACTTAACATGCATAATACAAACAATCACAGACATACACCTATTTTACACATAAAAAGGCCCACAAAGTGAGCTGTAAAAAATAGTTGGGTAGTATCTGCGCATAGAGAGTACTGATCTTTATGGCATCACACACTGAAATTAAACCATCAGCCCGTCGCTCCCCTAAATAAGAGGGCCGGACCACCAAGCAGAGAGTATGACAAACATAAAACAATAGAAAACATACTATAAAGTTTTAAAACCTTTCTCTTCCACAACCTATGGCAGTGATGGCTAACCTTGGCACTCCAACTGCCCAAAAACTACAAATCCCATCATGCCTCTGCCTCCCCAAGTTATGCTTAGAGCTTTTAGAGCATTGCAATGCCTGATGGGACTTTTAGTTTCACCACAGCTGGAGTGCCATGGTTAGCCATCACTCACCTATGGCCTCCTCCTCCCCAATAGCAATAGCCTTTCCTCTCCTAAGTCAATGGTTCTTGCGACTGTATGTAATGCCTTATGGCATTACACGCTAAAAAAGAATGAAGCAAAACTACACTATCAGCCCGTTGCACTCCTAAAAAAGGAGCGCCGGACCAAATTATGGTTAGAATGACAAACATATAACAAAAAGATAAACCACTTAACATGCATAATACAAACAATCACAGACATACACATATTTTACACATAAAAAGGCCCACAAAGTGAGCTGTAAAAAATAGTTGGGTAGTATCTGCGCATAGAGAGTACTGATCTTTATGGCATCACACACTGAAATTAAACCATCAGCCCGTCGCTCCCCTAAATAAGAGGGCCGGACCACCAAGCAGAGAGTATGACAAACATAAAACAATAGAAAACATCCTATAAAGTTTTAAAAACTTTCTCTTCCACAACCTATGGCAGTGATGGCTAACCTTGGCACTCCAACTGCCCAAAAACTACAAATCCCATCATGCCTCTGCCTCCCCGAGTTATGCTTAGAGCTGTCAGAGCATTGCAATGCCTGACGGGACTTTTAGTTTCACCACAGCTCGAGTGCCAAGGTTAGCCATCACTCACCTATGGCCTCCTCCTCCCCAATAGCCATAGCCAATCCTCTCCTAAGTCAATGGTTCTTGCGACTGTATGTAACGCCTAATGGCATCACACGCTAAAAAAGAAAGAAGTAAAACTACACTATCAGCCCGTTGCACTCCTAAAAAAGGAGCGCCGGACCACAGTATGGTTAGAATGACAAACATCTAACAAAAAGATAAAGCATTTAACATGCATAATACAAACAATCACAGACATACACATATTTTACACATAAAAAGGCCCACAAAGTGAGCTGTAAAAAATAGTTGGGTGGTATCTGCGCATAGAGAGTACTGATCTTTATGGCATCACACACTGAAATTAAACCATCAGCCCGTCGCTCCCCTAAATAAGAGGGCCGGACCACCAAGCAGAGAGTATGACAAACATAAAACAATAGAAAACATCCTATAAAGTTTTAAAAACTTTCTCTTCCACAACCTATGGCAGTGATGGCTAACCTTGGCACTCCAACTGCCCAAAAACTACAAATCCCATCATGCCTCTGCCTCCCCGAGTTATGCTTAGAGCTGTCAGAGCATTGCAATGCCTGACGGGACTTTTAGTTTCACCACAGCTGGAGTGCCAAGGTTAGCCATCACTCACCTATGGCCTCCTCCTCCCCAATAGCCATAGCCAATCCTCTCCTAAGTCAATGGTTCTTGCGACTGTATGTAACGCCTAATGGCATCACACGCTAAAAGAGAAAGAAGTAAAACTACACTATCAGCCCGTTGCACTCCTAAAAAAGGAGCGCCGGACCACAGTATGGTTAGAATGACAAACATCTAACAAAAAGATAAACCATTTAACATGCATAATACAAACAATCACAGACATACACATATTTTACACATAAAAAGGCCCACAAAGTGAGCTGTAAAAAATAGTTGGGTGGTATCTGCGCATAGAGAGTACTGATCTTTATGGCATCACACACTGAAATTAAACCATCAGCCCGTCGCTCCCCTAAATAAGAGGGCCGGACCACCAAGCAGTGAGTATGACAAACATAAAACAATAGAAAACATTTTCTAAAGTTTTAAACTTTCTCTTTCACAACCTATGGCAGTGATGGCTAACCTTGGCACTCCAACTGTCCAAAAACTACAAATCCCATCATGCCTCTGCCTCCCCGAGTTATGCTTAGAGCTGTCAGAGCATTGCAATGCCTGACGGGACTTTTAGTTTCACCACAGCTGGAGTGCCAAGGTTAGCCATCACTCACCTATGGCCTCCTCCTCCCCAATAGCCATAGCCAATCCTCTCCTAAGTCAATGGTTCTTGCGACTGTATGTAACGCCTAATGGCATCACACGCTAAAAAAGAAAGAAGTAAAACTACACTATCAGCCCGTTGCACACCTAAAAAAGGAGCGCCGGACCACATTATGGTTAGAATGACAAACATATAACAAAAAGATAAACCACTTAACATGCATAATACAAACAATCACAGACATACACATATTTTACACATAAAAAGGCCCACAAAGTGAGCTGTAAAAAATAGTTGGGTGGTATCTGCGCATAGAGAGTACTGATCTTTATGGCATCACACACTGAAATTAAACCATCAGCCCGTCGCTCCCCTAAATAAGAGGGCCGGACCACCAAGCAGAGAGTATGACAAACATAAAACAATAGAAAACATCTTATAAAGTTTTAAAAACTTTCTCTTCCACAACCTATAGCAGTGATGGCTAACCTTGGCATTCGAACTGTCCAAAAACTACAAATCCCATCATGCCTCTGCCTTCCCGAGTTATGCTTAGAGCTGTCAGAGCATTGCAATGCCTGACGGGACTTTTAGTTTCACCACAGCTGGAGTGCCAAGGTTAGCCATCACTCACCTATTGCCTCCTCCTCCCAAATAGCCATAGCCAATCCTCTCCTAAGTCAATGGTTCTTGCGACTGTATGTAACGCCTTATGGCATCACACGCTAAAAAAAGAGAAGTAAACTACACTATCAGCCCGTCGCACTCCTAAAAAAGGAGCGCCGGACCACAGTATGGTTAGAATGACAAACATCTAACAAAAAGATAAACCATTTAACATGCATAATACAAACAATCACAGACATACACATATTTTACACTTAAAAAGGCCCACAAACTGAGCTGTAAAAAATAGTTGGGTGGTATCTGCGAATAGAGAGTACTGATCTTTATGGCATCACACACTGAAATTAAACCATCAGCCCGTCGCTCCCCTAAATAAGAGGGCCGGACCACCAAGCAGAGAGTATGACAAACATAAAACAATAGAAAACATCATATAAAGTTTTAAAAACTTTCTCTTCCACAACCTATAGCAGTGATGGCTAACCTTGGCATTCGAACTGTCCAAAAACTACAAATCCCATCATGCCTCTGCCTCCCCGAGTTATGCTTAGAGCTGTCAGAGCATTGCAATGCCTGACGGGACTTTTAGTTTCACCACAGCTGGAGTGCCAAGGTTAGCCATCACTCACCTATGGCCTCCTCCTCCCCAATAGCCATAGCCAATCCTCTCCTAAGTCAATGGTTCTTGCGACTGTATGTAACGCCTAATGGCATCACACGCTAAAAAAGAAAGAAGTAAAACTACACTATCAGCCCGTTGCACTCTTAAAAAAGGAGCGCCGGACCACAGTATGGTTAGAATGACAAACATCTAACAAAAAGATAAACCATTTAACATGCATAATAAAAACAATCACAGACATACACATATTTTACACATAAAAAGGCCCACAAAGTGAGCTGTAAAAAATAGTTGGGTGGTATCTGCGCATAGAGAGTACTGATCTTTATGGCATCACACACTGAAATTAAACCATCAGCCCGTCGCTCCCCTAAATAAGAGGGCCGGACCACCAAGCAGAGAGTATGACAAACATAAAACAATAGAAAACATCCTATAAAGTTTTAAAAACTTTCTCTTCCACAACCTATGGCAGTGATGGCTAACCTTGGCACTCCAACTGCCCAAAAACTACAAATCCCATCATGCCTCTGCCTCCCCGAGTTATGCTTAGAGCTGTCAGAGCATTGCAATGCCTGACGGGACTTTTAGTTTCACCACAGCTCGAGTGCCAAGGTTAGCCATCACTCACCTATGGCCTCCTCCTCCCCAATAGCCATAGCCAATCCTCTTCTAAGTCAATGGTTCTTGCGACTGTATGTAACGCCTAATGGCATTACACGCTAAAAAAGAAAGAAGTAAAACTACACTATCAGCCCGTTGCACTCCTAAAAAAGGAGCGCCGGACCACAGTATGGTTAGAATGACAAACATCTAACAAAAAGATAAAGCATTTAACATGCATAATACAAACAATCACAGACATACACATATTTTACACATAAAAAGGCCCACAAAGTGAGCTGTAAAAAATAGTTGGGTGGTATCTGCGCATAGAGAGTACTGATCTTTATGGCATCACACACTGAAATTAAACCATCAGCCCGTCGCTCCCCTAAATAAGAGGGCCGGACCACCAAGCAGAGAGTATGACAAACATAAAACAATAGAAAACATCCTATAAAGTTTTAAAAACTTTCTCTTCCACAACCTATGGCAGTGATGGCTAACCTTGGCACTCCAACTGCCCAAAAACTACAAATCCCATCATGCCTCTGCCTCCCCGAGTTATGCTTAGAGCTGTCAGAGCATTGCAATGCCTGACGGGACTTTTAGTTTCACCACAGCTGGAGTGCCAAGGTTAGCCATCACTCACCTATGGCCTCCTCCTCCCCAATAGCCATAGCCAATCCTCTCCTAAGTCAATGGTTCTTGCGACTGTATGTAACGCCTAATGGCATCACACGCTAAAAGAGAAAGAAGTAAAACTACACTATCAGCCCGTTGCACTCCTAAAAAAGGAGCGCCGGACCACAGTATGGTTAGAATGACAAACATCTAACAAAAAGATAAACCATTTAACATGCATAATACAAACAATCACAGACATACACATATTTTACACATAAAAAGGCCCACAAAGTGAGCTGTAAAAAATAGTTGGGTGGTATCTGCGCATAGAGAGTACTGATCTTTATGGCATCACACACTGAAATTAAACCATCAGCCCGTCGCTCCCCTAAATAAGAGGGCCGGACCACCAAGCAGTGAGTATGACAAACATAAAACAATAGAAAACATTTTCTAAAGTTTTAAACTTTCTCTTTCACAACCTATGGCAGTGATGGCTAACCTTGGCACTCCAACTGTCCAAAAACTACAAATCCCATCATGCCTCTGCCTCCCCGAGTTATGCTTAGAGCTGTCAGAGCATTGCAATGCCTGACGGGACTTTTAGTTTCACCACAGCTGGAGTGCCAAGGTTAGCCATCACTCACCTATGGCCTCCTCCTCCCCAATAGCCATAGCCTTTCCTCTCCTAAGTCAATGGTTCTTGCGACTGTATGTAATGCCTTATGGCATCACACGCTAAAAAAGAAAGAAGTAAAACTACACTATCAGCCCATTGCACTCCTAAAAAAGGAGCGCCGGACCAAATTATGGTTAGAATGACAAACATCTAACAAAAAGATAAACCACTTAACATGCATAATACAAACAATCACAGACATACACCTATTTTACACATAAAAAGGCCCACAAAGTGAGCTGTAAAAAATAGTTGGGTAGTATCTGCGCATAGAGAGTACTGATCTTTATGGCATCACACACTGAAATTAAACCATCAGCCCGTCGCTCCCCTAAATAAGAGGGCCGGACCACCAAGCAGAGAGTATGACAAACATAAAACAATAGAAAACATACTATAAAGTTTTAAAACCTTTCTCTTCCACAACCTATGGCAGTGATGGCTAACCTTGGCACTCCAACTGCCCAAAAACTACAAATCCCATCATGCCTCTGCCTCCCCAAGTTATGCTTAGAGCTTTTAGAGCATTGCAATGCCTGATGGGACTTTTAGTTTCACCACAGCTGGAGTGCCATGGTTAGCCATCACTCACCTATGGCCTCCTCCTCCCCAATAGCAATAGCCTTTCCTCTCCTAAGTCAATGGTTCTTGCGACTGTATGTAATGCCTTATGGCATTACACGCTAAAAAAGAATGAAGCAAAACTACACTATCAGCCCGTTGCACTCCTAAAAAAGGAGCGCCGGACCAAATTATGGTTAGAATGACAAACATATAACAAAAAGATAAACCACTTAACATGCATAATACAAACAATCACAGACATACACATATTTTACACATAAAAAGGCCCACAAAGTGAGCTGTAAAAAATAGTTGGGTAGTATCTGCGCATAGAGAGTACTGATCTTTATGGCATCACACACTGAAATTAAACCATCAGCCCGTCGCTCCCCTAAATAAGAGGGCCGGACCACCAAGCAGACAGTATGACAAACATAAAACAATAGAAAACATCCTATAAAGTTTTAAAAACTTTCTCTTCCACAACCTATGGCAGTGATGGCTAACCTTGGCACTCCAACTGCCCAAAAACTACAAATCCCATCATGTCTCTGCCTCCCCGAGTTATGCTTAGAGCTGTCAGAGCATTGCAATGCCTGACGGGACTTTTAGTTTCACCACAGCTGGAGTGCCAAGGTTAGCCATCACTCACCTATGGCCTCCTCCTCCACAATAGCCATAGCCAATCCTCTCCTAAGTCAATGGTTCTTGCGACTGTATGTAACGCCTAATGGCATCACACGCTAAAAAAGAAAGAAGTAAAACTACACTATCAGCCCGTTGCACTCCTAAAAAAGGAGCGCCGGACCACATTATGGTTAGAATGACAAACATATAACAAAAAGATAAACCACTTAACATGCATAATACAAACAATCACAGACATACACATATTTTACACATAAAAAGGCCCATAAAGTGAGCTGTAAAAAATAGTTGGGTGGTATCTGCGCATAGAGAGTACTAATCTTTATGGCATCACACACTGAAATTAAACCATCAGCCCGTCGCTCCCCTAAATAAGAAGGCCGGACCACCAAGCAGAGAGTATGACAAACATAAAACAATAGAAAACATCCTATAAAGTTTTAAAAACTTTCTCTTTCACAACCTATGGCAGTGATGGCTAACCTTGGCACTCCAACTGTCCAAAAACTACAAATCCCATCATGCCTCTGAATCCCCGAGTTATGCTTAGAGCTGTCAGAGCATTGCAATGCCTGACGGGACTTTTAGTTTCACCACAGCTGGAGTGCCAAGGTTAGCCATCACTCACCTATGGCCTCCTCCTCCCCAATAGCCATAGCCAATCCTCTCCTAAGTCGAAGGTTCTTGCGACTGTATGTAACGCCTTATGGCATTACACGCTAAAAACAAAAGAAGTAAAATTGCACTATCAGCCCATTGCACTCCTAAAAAAGGAGCACCGGACCACAATATGGTTAGAATGACAAACATATAACAAAAAGATAAACCATTTAACATGCATAATACAAACAATCACAGACATACACATATTTTACCCATAAAAAGGCCCACAAAGTGAGCTGTAAAAAAATAGATGAGTGGTATCTGCGCATAGAGAGTACTGATCTTTATGGCATCACACACTGAAATTAAACCATCAGCCCGTCGCTCCCCTAAATAAGAGGGCCGGACCACCAAGCAGAGAGTATGACAAACATAAAACAATAGAAAACATCTTATAAAGTTTTAAAAACTTTCTCTTTCACAACCTATAGCAGTGATGGCTAACCTTGGCATTCGAACTGTCCAAAAACTACAAATCCCATCATGCCTCTGCCTCCCCGAGTTATGCTTAGAGCTGTCAGAGCACTGCAATACCTGATGGGACTTTTAGTTTCACCACAGCTGGAGTGCCAATGTTAGCCATCACTCACCTATGGCCTCCTCCTCCCCAATAGCCATAGCCAATCCTCTCCTAAGTCAATGGTTCTTGCGACTGTATGTAACGCCTTATGGCATTACATGCTAAAAACAAAAGAAGTAAAACTGCACTATCAGCCCATTGCACTCCTAAAAAAGGAGCGCCGGACCAAATTATGGTTAGAATGACAAACATATAACAAAAAGATAAACCACTTAACATGCATAATACAAACAATCACAGACATACACATATTTTACACATAAAAAGGCCCACAAAGTGAGCTGTAAAAAATAGTTGGGTAGTATCTGCGCATAGAGAGTACTGATCTTTATGGCATCACACACTGAAATTAAACCATCAGCCCGTCGCTCCCCTAAATAAGAGGGCCGGACCACCAAGCAGAGAGTATGACAAACATAAAACAATAGAAAACATCCTATAAAGTTTTAAAACCTTTCTCTTCCACAACCTATGGCAGTGATGGCTAACCTTGGCACTTCAACTGCCCAAAAACTACAAATCCCATCATGCCTCTGCCTCCCCAAGTTATGCTTAGAGCTTTTAGAGCATTGCAATGCCTGATGGGACTTTTAGTTTCACCACAGCTGGAGTGCCAAGGTTAGCCATCACTCACCTATGGCCTCCTCCTCCCCAATAGCCATAGCCAATCCTCTCCTAAGTCAATGGTTCTTGCGACTGTATGTAACGCCTAATGGCATCACACGCTAAAAAAGAAAGAAGTAAAACTACACTATCAGCCCGTTGCACTCCTAAAAAAGGAGCGCCGGACCACATTATGGTTAGAATGACAAACATATAACAAAAAGATAAACCATTTAACATGCATAATACAAACAATCACAAACATACACATATTTTTTTTTTTTTGTAACACTATTTTTTTATTTCAAAAAATAAAGTAGGTGTTAACAGTTGAGAGAACCATTGAGAAATTGCAATAACACTTGGAAAGAACTATAACAATGTACATATTTGTATACATTATATACTTGCTAACAGGATTTGACTAACTCGATGTAAGGGTAAGCCTAGATTTAGAATCCAAAAGCGATTAGTCCAAAAGTTCAAAGTGGCGGATAACAAGTAGTCCAGACATACACATATTTTACACATAAAAAGGCCCACAAAGTGAGCTGTAAAAAATAGTTGGGTGGTATCTGCGAATAGAGAGTACCGATCTTTATGGCATCACACACTGAAATTAAACCATCAGCCCGTCGCTCCCCTAAATAAGAGGTCCGGACCACCAAGCAGTGAGTATGACAAACATAAAACAATAGAAAACATCTTCTAAAGTTTTAAACTTTCTCTTTCACAACATATGGCAGTGATGGCTAACCTTGGCACACCAACTGTCCAAAAACTACAAATCCCATCATGCCTCTACCTCCCCGAGTTATGCTTAGAGCTGTCAGAGCACTGCAATACCTGATGGGACTTTTAGTTTCACCACAGCTGGAGTGTCAATGTTAGCCATCACTCACCTATGGCCTCCTCCTCCCAAATAGCCATAGCCAATCCTCTCCTAAGTCAATGGTTCTTGCGACTGTATGTAACGCCTTATGGCATTACACGCTAAAAACAAAAGAAGTAAAACTGCACTTTCAGCGCGTTGCACTCCTAAAAAAGGAGCGTCGGACCACAATATGGTTAGAATGACAAACATATAACAAAAAGATAAACAATTTAACATGCATAATACAAACAATCACAGACATACACATATTTTACACATAAAAAGGCCCACAAAGTGAGCTGTAAAAAATAGTTGGGTGGTATCTGCGAATAGAGAGTACCGATCTTTATGGCATCACACACTGAAATTAAACCATCAGCCCGTCGCTCCCCTAAATAAAAGGGCCGGACCACCAAGCAGAGAGTATGACAAACATAAAACAATAGAAAACATTTTCTAAAGTTTTAAACTTTCTCTTTTACAACCTATGGCAGTGATGGCTAACCTTGGCACTCCAACTGTCCAAAAACTACAAATCCCATCATGCCTCTGCCTCCCCGAGTTATGCTTAGAGCTGTCAGAGCATTGCAATGCCTGACGGGACTTTTAGTTTCACCACAGCTGGAGTGCCAAGGTTAGCCATCACTCACCTATGGCCTCCTCCTCCCCAATAGCCATAGCCTTTCCTCTCCTAAGTCAATGGTTCTTGCGACTGTATGTAATGCCTTATGGCATCACACGCTAAAAAAGAAAGAAGTAAAACTACACTATTAGCCCATTGCACTCCTAAAAAAGGAGCGCCGGACCAAATTATGGTTAGAATGACAAACATATAACAAAAAGATAAACCACTTAACATGCATAATACAAACAATCACAGACATACACATATTTTACACATAAAAAGGCCCACAAAGTGAGCTGTAAAAAATAGTTGGGTAGTATCTGCGCATAGAGAGTACTGATCTTTATGGCATCACACACTGAAATTAAACCATCAGCCCGTCGCTCCCCTAAATAAGAGGGCCGGACCACCAAGCAGAGAGTATGACAAACATAAAACAATAGAAAACATCCTATAAAGTTTTAAAACCTTTCTCTTCCACAACCTATGGCAGTGATGGCTAACCTTGGCACTCCAACTGCCCAAAAACTACAAATCCCATCATGCCTCTGCCTCCCCAAGTTATGCTTAGAGCTTTTAGAGCATTGCAATGCCTGATGGGACTTTTAGTTTCACCACAGCTGGAGTGCCAAGGTTAGCCATCACTCACCTATGGCCTCCTCCTCCCCAATAGCCATAGCCAATCCTCTCCTAAGTCAATGGTTCTTGCGACTGTATGTAACGCCTAATGGCATCACACGCTAAAAAAGAAAGAAGTAAAACTACACTATCAGCCCGTTGCACTCCTAAAAAAGGAGCGCCGGACCAAATTATGGTTAGAATGACAAACATATAACAAAAAGATAAACCACTTAACATGCATAATACAAACAATCACAGACATACACATATTTTACACATAAAAAGGCCCACAAAGTGAGCTGTAAAAAATAGTTGGGTGGTATCTGCGCATAGAGAGTACTGATCTTTATGGCATCACACACTGAAATTAAACCATCAGCCCGTCGCTCCCCTAAATAAGAGGGACGGACCACCAAGCAGAGAGTATGACAAACATAAAACAATAGAAAACATCCTATAAAGTTTTAAAAACTTTCTCTTCCACAACCTATGGCAGTGATGGCTAACCTTGGCACTCCAACTGCCCAAAAACTACAAATCCCATCATGCCTCTGCCTTCCCGAGTTATGCTTAGAGCTGTCAGAGCATTGCAATGCCTGACGGGACTTTTAGTTTCACCACAGCTGGAGTGTTAAGGTTAGCCATCACTCACCTATTGCCTCCTCCTCCCAAATAGCCATAGCCAATCCTCTCCTAAGTCAATGGTTCTTGCGACTGTATGTAACGCCTTATGGCATAACACGCTAAAAAAAGAGAAGTAAACTACACTATCAGCCCGTCGCACTCCTAAAAAAGGAGCGCCGGACCACAGTATGGTTAGAATGACAAACATATAACAAAAAGATAAACCATTTAACATGCATAATACAAACAATCACAGACATACACATATTTTACACTTAAAAAGGCCCACAAACTGAGCTGTAAAAAATAGTTGGGTGGTATCTGCGAATAGAGAGTACTGATCTTTATGGCATCACACACTGAAATTAAACCATCAGCCCGTCGCTCCCCTAAATAAGAGGGCCGGACCACCAAGCAGAGAGTATGACAAACATAAAACAATAGAAAACATCTTATAAAGTTTTAAAAACTTTCTCTTCCACAACCTATAGCAGTGATGGCTAACCTTGGCATTCGAACTGTCCAAAAACTACAAATCCCATCATGCCTCTGCCTCCCCGAGTTATGCTTAGAGCTGTCAGAGCACTGCAATACCTGATGGGACTTTTAGTTTCACCACAGCTGGAGTGCCAATGTTAGCCATCACTCACCTATGGCCTCCTCCTCCCCAATAGCCATAGCCAATCCTCTCCTAAGTCAATGGTTCTTGCGACTGTATGTAACGCCTTATGGCATTACACGCTAAAAACAAAAGAAGTAAAACTGCACTATCAGCCCATTGCACTCCTAAAAAAGGAGCGCCGGACCACAATATGGTTAGAATGACAAACATATAACAAAAAGATAAACCATTTAACATGCATAATACAAACAATCACAGACATACACATATTTTACACATAAAAAGGCCCACAAAGTGGGCTGTAAAAAATAGTTGGGTGGTATCTGCGCATAGAGAGTACTAATCTTTATGGCATCACACACTGAAATTAAACCATCAGCCCGTCGCTCCCCTAAATAAGAGGGCCGGACCACCAAGCAGTGAGTATGACAAACATAAAACAATAGAAAACATCTTCTAAAGTTTTAAACTTTCTCTTTCACAACCTATGGCAGTGATGGCTAACCTTGGCACTCCAACTGTCCAAAAACTACAAATCCCATCATGCCTCTGCCTCCCCGAGTTATGCTTAGAGCTGTCAAAGCATTGCAATGCCTGACGGGACTTTTAGTTTCACCACAGCTGGAGTGCCTAGGTTAGCCATCACTCACCTATGGCCTCCTCCTCCCCAATAGCCATAGCCTTTCCTCTCCTAAGTCAATGGTTCTTGCGACTGTATGTAATGCCTTATGGCATCACACGCTAAAAAAGAAAGAAGTAAAACTACACTATCAGCCCGTTGCACTCCTAAAAAAGGAGCGTCGGACCACATTATGGTTAGAATGACAAACATAACAAAAAGATAAACAATTTAACATGCATAATACAAACAATCACAGACATACACATATTTTACACATAAAAAGGCCCACAAAGTGAGCTGTAAAAAATAGTTGGGTGGTATCTGCGAATAGAGAGTACCGATCTTTATGGCATCACACACTGAAATTAAACCATCAGCCCGTCGCTCCCCTAAATAAAAGGGCCGGACCACCAAGCAGAGAGTATGACAAACATAAAACAATAGAAAACATTTTCTAAAGTTTTAAACTTTCTCTTTTACAACCTATGGCAGTGATGGCTAACCTTGGCACTCCAACTGTCCAAAAACTACAAATCCCATCATGCCTCTGCCTCCCCGAGTTATGCTTAGAGCTGTCAGAGCATTGCAATGCCTGACGGGATTTTTAGTTTCACCACAGCTGGAGTGCCAAGGTTAGCCATCACTCACCTATGGCCTCCTCCTCCCCAATAGCCATAGCCAATCCTCTCCTAAGTCAATGGTTCTTGCGACTGTATGTAACGCCTAATGGCATCACACGCTAAAAAAGAAAGAAGTAAAACTACACTATCAGCCCGTTGCACTCCTAAAAAAGGAGCGCCGGACCAAATTATGGTTAGAATGACAAACATATAACAAAAAGATAAACCACTTAACATGCATAATACAAACAATCACAGACATACACATATTTTACACATAAAAAGGCCCACAAAGTGAGCTGTAAAAAATAGTTGGGTGGTATCTGCGCATAGAGAGTACTGATCTTTATGGCATCACACACTGAAATTAAACCATCAGCCCGTCGCTCCCCTAAATAAGAGGGACGGACCACCAAGCAGAGAGTATGACAAACATAAAACAATAGAAAACATCCTATAAAGTTTTAAAAACTTTCTCTTCCACAACCTATGGCAGTGATGGCTAACCTTGGCACTCCAACTGCCCAAAAACTACAAATCCCATCATGCCTCTGCCTTCCCGAGTTATGCTTAGAGCTGTCAGAGCATTGCAATGCCTGACGGGACTTTTAGTTTCACCACAGCTGGAGTGTTAAGGTTAGCCATCACTCACCTATTGCCTCCTCCTCCCAAATAGCCATAGCCAATCCTCTCCTAAGTCAATGGTTCTTGCGACTGTATGTAACGCCTTATGGCATAACACGCTAAAAAAAGAGAAGTAAACTACACTATCAGCCCGTCGCACTCCTAAAAAAGGAGCGCCGGACCACAGTATGGTTAGAATGACAAACATATAACAAAAAGATAAACCATTTAACATGCATAATACAAACAATCACAGACATACACATATTTTACACTTAAAAAGGCCCACAAACTGAGCTGTAAAAAATAGTTGGGTGGTATCTGCGAATAGAGAGTACTGATCTTTATGGCATCACACACTGAAATTAAACCATCAGCCCGTCGCTCCCCTAAATAAGAGGGCCGGACCACCAAGCAGAGAGTATGACAAACATAAAACAATAGAAAACATCTTATAAAGTTTTAAAAACTTTCTCTTCCACAACCTATAGCAGTGATGGCTAACCTTGGCATTCGAACTGTCCAAAAACTACAAATCCCATCATGCCTCTGCCTCCCCGAGTTATGCTTAGAGCTGTCAGAGCACTGCAATACCTGATGGGACTTTTAGTTTCACCACAGCTGGAGTGCCAATGTTAGCCATCACTCACCTATGGCCTCCTCCTCCCCAATAGCCATAGCCAATCCTCTCCTAAGTCAATGGTTCTTGCGACTGTATGTAACGCCTTATGGCATTACACGCTAAAAACAAAAGAAGTAAAACTGCACTATCAGCCCATTGCACTCCTAAAAAAGGAGCGCCGGACCACAATATGGTTAGAATGACAAACATATAACAAAAAGATAAACCACTTAACATGCATAATACAAACAATCACAGACATACACATATTTTACACATAAAAAGGCCCACAAAGTGGGCTGTAAAAAATAGTTGGGTGGTATCTGCGCATAGAGAGTACTAATCTTTATGGCATCACACACTGAAATTAAACCATCAGCCCGTCGCTCCCCTAAATAAGAGGGCCGGACCACCAAGCAGAGAGTATGACAAACATAAAACAATAGAAAACATCCTATAAAGTTTCAAAAACTTTCTCTTCCACAACCTATGACAGTGATGGCTAACCTTGGCACTCCAACTGCCCAAAAACTACAAATCCCATCATGCCTCTGCCTCCCCGAGTTATGCTTAGAGCTGTCAGAGCATTGCAATGCCTGACGGGACTTTTAGTTTCACCACAGCTGGAGTGCCAAGGTTAGCCATCACTCACCTATGGCCTCCTCCTCCCCAATAGCCATAGCCTTTCCTCTCCTAAGTCAATGGTTCTTGCGACTGTATGTAATGCCTTATGGCATCACACGCTAAAAAAGAAAGAAGTAAAACTACACTATTAGCCCATTGCACTCCTAAAAAAGGAGCGCCGGACCAAATTATGGTTAGAATGACAAACATATAACAAAAAGATAAACCACTTAACATGCATAATACAAACAATCACAGACATACACATATTTTACACTTAAAAAGGCCCACAAACTGAGCTGTAAAAAATAGTTGGGTGGTATCTGCGAATAGAGAGTACTGATCTTTATGGCATCACACACTGAAATTAAACCATCAGCCCGTCGCTCCCCTAAATAAGAGGGCCGGACCACCAAGCAGAGAGTATGACAAACATAAAACAATAGAAAACATCTTATAAAGTTTTAAAAACTTTCTCTTCCACAACCTATAGCAGTGATGGCTAACCTTGGCATTCGAACTGTCCAAAAACTACAAATCCCATCATGCCTCTGCCTCCCCGAGTTATGCTTAGAGCTGTCAGAGCACTGCAATACCTGATGGGACTTTTAGTTTCACCACAGCTGGAGTGCCAATGTTAGCCATCACTCACCTATGGCCTCCTCCTCCCCAATAGCCATAGCCAATCCTCTCCTAAGTCAATGGTTCTTGCGACTGTATGTAACGCCTTATGGCATTACACGCTAAAAACAAAAGAAGTAAAACTGCACTATCAGCCCATTGCACTCCTAAAAAAGGAGCGCCGGACCACAATATGGTTAGAATGACAAACATATAACAAAAAGATAAACCACTTAACATGCATAATACAAACAATCACAGACATACACATATTTTACACATAAAAAGGCCCACAAAGTGGGCTGTAAAAAATAGTTGGGTGGTATCTGCGCATAGAGAGTACTAATCTTTATGGCATCACACACTGAAATTAAACCATCAGCCCGTCGCTCCCCTAAATAAGAGGGCCGGACCACCAAGCAGAGAGTATGACAAACATAAAACAATAGAAAACATCCTATAAAGTTTCAAAAACTTTCTCTTCCACAACCTATGACAGTGATGGCTAACCTTGGCACTCCAACTGCCCAAAAACTACAAATCCCATCATGCCTCTGCCTCCCCGAGTTATGCTTAGAGCTGTCAGAGCATTGCAATGCCTGACGGGACTTTTAGTTTCACCACAGCTGGAGTGCCAAGGTTAGCCATCACTCACCTATGGCCTCCTCCTCCCCAATAGCCATAGCCTTTCCTCTCCTAAGTCAATGGTTCTTGCGACTGTATGTAATGCCTTATGGCATCACACGCTAAAAAAGAAAGAAGTAAAACTACACTATTAGCCCATTGCACTCCTAAAAAAGGAGCGCCGGACCAAATTATGGTTAGAATGACAAACATATAACAAAAAGATAAACCACTTAACATGCATAATACAAACAATCACAGACATACACATATTTTACACATAAAAAGGCCCACAAAGTGAGCTGTAAAAAATAGTTGGGTAGTATCTGCGCATAGAGAGTACTGATCTTTATGGCATCACACACTGAAATTAAACCATCAGCCCGTCGCTCCCCTAAATAAGAGGGCCGGACCACCAAGCAGAGAGTATGACAAACATAAAACAATAGAAAACATCCTATAAAGTTTTAAAACCTTTCTCTTCCACAACCTATGGCAGTGATGGCTAACCTTGGCACTCCAACTGCCCAAAAACTACAAATCCCATCATGCCTCTGCCTCCCCAAGTTATGCTTAGAGCTTTTAGAGCATTGCAATGCCTGATGGGACTTTTAGTTTCACCACAGCTGGAGTGCCAAGGTTAGCCATCACTCACCTATGGCCTCCTCCTCCCCAATAGCCATAGCCAATCCTCTCCTAAGTCAATGGTTCTTGCGACTGTATGTAACGCCTAATGGCATCACACGCTAAAAAAGAAAGAAGTAAAACTACACTATCAGCCCGTTGCACTCCTAAAAAAGGAGCGCCGGACCAAATTATGGTTAGAATGACAAACATATAACAAAAAGATAAACCACTTAACATGCATAATACAAACAATCACAGACATACACATATTTTACACATAAAAAGGCCCACAAAGTGAGCTGTAAAAAATAGTTGGGTGGTATCTGCGCATAGAGAGTACTGATCTTTATGGCATCACACACTGAAATTAAACCATCAGCCCGTCGCTCCCCTAAATAAGAGGGACGGACCACCAAGCAGAGAGTATGACAAACATAAAACAATAGAAAACATCCTATAAAGTTTTAAAAACTTTCTCTTCCACAACCTATGGCAGTGATGGCTAACCTTGGCACTCCAACTGCCCAAAAACTACAAATCCCATCATGCCTCTGCCTTCCCGAGTTATGCTTAGAGCTGTCAGAGCATTGCAATGCCTGACGGGACTTTTAGTTTCACCACAGCTGGAGTGTTAAGGTTAGCCATCACTCACCTATTGCCTCCTCCTCCCAAATAGCCATAGCCAATCCTCTCCTAAGTCAATGGTTCTTGCGACTGTATGTAACGCCTTATGGCATAACACGCTAAAAAAAGAGAAGTAAACTACACTATCAGCCCGTCGCACTCCTAAAAAAGGAGCGCCGGACCACAGTATGGTTAGAATGACAAACATATAACAAAAAGATAAACCATTTAACATGCATAATACAAACAATCACAGACATACACATATTTTACACTTAAAAAGGCCCACAAACTGAGCTGTAAAAAATAGTTGGGTGGTATCTGCGAATAGAGAGTACTGATCTTTATGGCATCACACACTGAAATTAAACCATCAGCCCGTCGCTCCCCTAAATAAGAGGGCCGGACCACCAAGCAGAGAGTATGACAAACATAAAACAATAGAAAACATCTTATAAAGTTTTAAAAACTTTCTCTTCCACAACCTATAGCAGTGATGGCTAACCTTGGCATTCGAACTGTCCAAAAACTACAAATCCCATCATGCCTCTGCCTCCCCGAGTTATGCTTAGAGCTGTCAGAGCACTGCAATACCTGATGGGACTTTTAGTTTCACCACAGCTGGAGTGCCAATGTTAGCCATCACTCACCTATGGCCTCCTCCTCCCCAATAGCCATAGCCAATCCTCTCCTAAGTCAATGGTTCTTGCGACTGTATGTAACGCCTTATGGCATTACACGCTAAAAACAAAAGAAGTAAAACTGCACTATCAGCCCATTGCACTCCTAAAAAAGGAGCGCCGGACCACAATATGGTTAGAATGACAAACATATAACAAAAAGATAAACCATTTAACATGCATAATACAAACAATCACAGACATACACATATTTTACACATAAAAAGGCCCACAAAGTGGGCTGTAAAAAATAGTTGGGTGGTATCTGCGCATAGAGAGTACTAATCTTTATGGCATCACACACTGAAATTAAACCATCAGCCCGTCGCTCCCCTAAATAAGAGGGCCGGACCACCAAGCAGTGAGTATGACAAACATAAAACAATAGAAAACATCTTCTAAAGTTTTAAACTTTCTCTTTCACAACCTATGGCAGTGATGGCTAACCTTGGCACTCCAACTGTCCAAAAACTACAAATCCCATCATGCCTCTGCCTCCCCGAGTTATGCTTAGAGCTGTCAAAGCATTGCAATGCCTGACGGGACTTTTAGTTTCACCACAGCTGGAGTGCCTAGGTTAGCCATCACTCACCTATGGCCTCCTCCTCCCCAATAGCCATAGCCTTTCCTCTCCTAAGTCAATGGTTCTTGCGACTGTATGTAATGCCTTATGGCATCACACGCTAAAAAAGAAAGAAGTAAAACTACACTATCAGCCCGTTGCACTCCTAAAAAAGGAGCGTCGGACCACATTATGGTTAGAATGACAAACATAACAAAAAGATAAACAATTTAACATGCATAATACAAACAATCACAGACATACACATATTTTACACATAAAAAGGCCCACAAAGTGAGCTGTAAAAAATAGTTGGGTGGTATCTGCGAATAGAGAGTACCGATCTTTATGGCATCACACACTGAAATTAAACCATCAGCCCGTCGCTCCCCTAAATAAAAGGGCCGGACCACCAAGCAGAGAGTATGACAAACATAAAACAATAGAAAACATTTTCTAAAGTTTTAAACTTTCTCTTTTACAACCTATGGCAGTGATGGCTAACCTTGGCACTCCAACTGTCCAAAAACTACAAATCCCATCATGCCTCTGCCTCCCCGAGTTATGCTTAGAGCTGTCAGAGCATTGCAATGCCTGACGGGATTTTTAGTTTCACCACAGCTGGAGTGCCAAGGTTAGCCATCACTCACCTATGGCCTCCTCCTCCCCAATAGCCATAGCCAATCCTCTCCTAAGTCAATGGTTCTTGCGACTGTATGTAACGCCTAATGGCATCACACGCTAAAAAAGAAAGAAGTAAAACTACACTATCAGCCCGTTGCACTCCTAAAAAAGGAGCGCCGGACCAAATTATGGTTAGAATGACAAACATATAACAAAAAGATAAACCACTTAACATGCATAATACAAACAATCACAGACATACACATATTTTACACATAAAAAGGCCCACAAAGTGAGCTGTAAAAAATAGTTGGGTGGTATCTGCGCATAGAGAGTACTGATCTTTATGGCATCACACACTGAAATTAAACCATCAGCCCGTCGCTCCCCTAAATAAGAGGGACGGACCACCAAGCAGAGAGTATGACAAACATAAAACAATAGAAAACATCCTATAAAGTTTTAAAAACTTTCTCTTCCACAACCTATGGCAGTGATGGCTAACCTTGGCACTCCAACTGCCCAAAAACTACAAATCCCATCATGCCTCTGCCTTCCCGAGTTATGCTTAGAGCTGTCAGAGCATTGCAATGCCTGACGGGACTTTTAGTTTCACCACAGCTGGAGTGTTAAGGTTAGCCATCACTCACCTATTGCCTCCTCCTCCCAAATAGCCATAGCCAATCCTCTCCTAAGTCAATGGTTCTTGCGACTGTATGTAACGCCTTATGGCATAACACGCTAAAAAAAGAGAAGTAAACTACACTATCAGCCCGTCGCACTCCTAAAAAAGGAGCGCCGGACCACAGTATGGTTAGAATGACAAACATATAACAAAAAGATAAACCATTTAACATGCATAATACAAACAATCACAGACATACACATATTTTACACTTAAAAAGGCCCACAAACTGAGCTGTAAAAAATAGTTGGGTGGTATCTGCGAATAGAGAGTACTGATCTTTATGGCATCACACACTGAAATTAAACCATCAGCCCGTCGCTCCCCTAAATAAGAGGGCCGGACCACCAAGCAGAGAGTATGACAAACATAAAACAATAGAAAACATCTTATAAAGTTTTAAAAACTTTCTCTTCCACAACCTATAGCAGTGATGGCTAACCTTGGCATTCGAACTGTCCAAAAACTACAAATCCCATCATGCCTCTGCCTCCCCGAGTTATGCTTAGAGCTGTCAGAGCACTGCAATACCTGATGGGACTTTTAGTTTCACCACAGCTGGAGTGCCAATGTTAGCCATCACTCACCTATGGCCTCCTCCTCCCCAATAGCCATAGCCAATCCTCTCCTAAGTCAATGGTTCTTGCGACTGTATGTAACGCCTTATGGCATTACACGCTAAAAACAAAAGAAGTAAAACTGCACTATCAGCCCATTGCACTCCTAAAAAAGGAGCGCCGGACCACAATATGGTTAGAATGACAAACATATAACAAAAAGATAAACCACTTAACATGCATAATACAAACAATCACAGACATACACATATTTTACACATAAAAAGGCCCACAAAGTGGGCTGTAAAAAATAGTTGGGTGGTATCTGCGCATAGAGAGTACTAATCTTTATGGCATCACACACTGAAATTAAACCATCAGCCCGTCGCTCCCCTAAATAAGAGGGCCGGACCACCAAGCAGAGAGTATGACAAACATAAAACAATAGAAAACATCCTATAAAGTTTCAAAAACTTTCTCTTCCACAACCTATGACAGTGATGGCTAACCTTGGCACTCCAACTGCCCAAAAACTACAAATCCCATCATGCCTCTGCCTCCCCGAGTTATGCTTAGAGCTGTCAGAGCATTGCAATGCCTGACGGGACTTTTAGTTTCACCACAGCTGGAGTGCCAAGGTTAGCCATCACTCACCTATGGCCTCCTCCTCCCCAATAGCCATAGCCTTTCCTCTCCTAAGTCAATGGTTCTTGCGACTGTATGTAATGCCTTATGGCATCACACGCTAAAAAAGAAAGAAGTAAAACTACACTATTAGCCCATTGCACTCCTAAAAAAGGAGCGCCGGACAAAATTATGGTTAGAATGACAAACATATAACAAAAAGATAAACCACTTAACATGCATAATACAAACAATCACAGACATACACATATTTTACACATAAAAAGGCCCACAAAGTGAGCTGTAAAAAATAGTTGGGTAGTATCTGCTAGTGTTGGGCGAACATCTAGATGTTCGGGTTCGGGCCGAACAGGCCGAACATGGCCGCGATGTTCGGGTGTTCGACCCGAACTCCGAACATAATGGAAGTCAATGGGGACCCGAACTTTTGTGCTTTGTAAAGCCTCCTTATATGCTACATACCCCAAATTTACAGGGTATGTGCACCTTGGGAGTGGGTACAAGAGGAAAAAAAAATTTAGCAAAAAGAGCTTATAGTTTTTGAGAAAATCGATTTTAAAGTTTCAAAGGGAAAACTGTCTTTTAAATGCGGGAAATGTCTGTTTTCTTTGCACAGGTAACATGCTTTTTGTCGGCATGCAGTCATAAATGTAATACATATAAGAGGTTCCAGGAAAAGGGACCGGTAATGCTAACCCAGCAGCAGCACACGTGATGGAACAGGAGGAGGGTGGCGCAGGAGGAGAAGGCCACGCTTTGAGACACAACAACCCAGGCCTTGCATGAGGACAAGAAGCGTGCGGATAGCATGCTTTGTACCACCATGCAGTCATAAATGTAATAAAGATAAGTGGTTCAATAAACAGGGACCACGCGGCAACGCTAACCCAGCAGCAGCACACGTGATGGAACAGGAGGAGGCGCAGGAGGAGAAGGCCACGCTTTGTGAGACACAACAACCCAGGCCTTGCATGAGGACAAAAAGCGTGCGGATAGCATGCTTTGTACCGCCATGTAGTCATAAATGTAATAAAGATAAGAGGTTCAATAAACAGGGACCACGCGGCAACGCTAACCCAGCAGCAGCAGCAGCAGCAGCACACGTGATGGAACAGGAGGAGGCGCAGGAGGAGAAGGCCACGCTTTGTGAGACACAACAACCCAGGCCTTGCATGAGGACAAAAAGCGTGCGGATAGCATGCTTTGTACCGCCATGTAGTCATAAATGTAATAAAGATAAGAGGTTCAATAAACAGTGACCACGCGGCAACGGTAACCCAGCAGCAGCAGCAGCACACGTGATGGAACAGGAGGAGGCGCAGGAGGAGAAGGCCACGCTTTGTGAGACACAACAACCCAGGCCTTGCATGAGGACAAAAAGCGTGCGGATAGCATGCTTTGTACCGCCATGTAGTCATAAATGTAATAAAGATAAGAGGTTCAATAAACAGGGACCACGCGGCAACGGTAACCCAGCAGCAGCAGCAGCAGCAGCAGCACACGTGATGGAACAGGAGGAGGCGCAGGAGGAGAAGGCCACGCTTTGTGAGACACAACAACCCAGGCCTTGCATGAGGACAAAAAGCGTGCGGATAGCATGCTTTGTACCGCCATGTAGTCATAAATGTAATAAAGATAAGAGGTTCAATAAACAGGGACCACGCGGCAACGCTAACCCAGCAGCAGCAGCAGCAGCAGCACACGTGATGGAACAGGAGGAGGCGCAGGAGGAGAAGGCCACGCTTTGTGAGACACAACAACCCAGGCCTTGCATGAGGACAAAAAGCGTGCGGATAGCATGCTTTGTACCGCCATGTAGTCATAAATGTAATAAAGATAAGAGGTTCAATAAACAGGGACCACGCGGCAACGGTAACCCAGCAGCAGCAGCAGCACACGTGATGGAACAGGAGGAGGCGCAGGAGGAGAAGGCCACGCTTTGTGAGACACAACAACCCAGGCCTTGCATGAGGACAAAAAGCGTGCGGATATAGCAGCAATGCTTTTTGCCGCCATGCAGTCATAAATGTAATACAGATGAGAGGTTCAATAAACAGGGACCGGAAACGCTAAACCATCCCAGATGTTCATCGGTCATGTTACTTGGTTGGGGTCCAGGAGTGTTGCGTAGTCGTTTCCAATCCAGGATTGATTCATTTTAATTTGAGTCAGACGGTCTGCATTTTCTGTGGAGAGGCGGATACGCCGATCTGTGATGATGCCTCCGGCAGCACTGAAACAGCGTTCCGACATAACGCTGGCTGCCGGGCAAGCCAGCACCTCTATTGCGTACATTGCCAGTTCGTGCCAGGTGTCTAGCTTCATGCCCGGTTTCAGGTCCAGCGGTGCCAGCCACAAATCCGTCTGTTCCTTTATTCCCCTCCAAATTTCCTCCCCTGTGTGCTGCTTATCCCCAAGGCAGATCAGCTTCAGCAACGCTTGCTGACGCATGCCAACAGCTGTGCTGCACTGCTTCCACGATCCTACTGCTGCTGGTGCTGGGTTAGCATTTCCGGATGAGGTACAGCTTTGAGATGCGTTGGAGGAGAAGGAGTCAGAGAGGTAGGTGCTGCTGTTGTTATCCAGCTGTTTGCGGCGTGGGCAACACCCGCGCCGTAGCAGGTGAGGAATCGCTGCCAGGCTCCACAAGGTTCACCCAGTGCGCGGTAAGGGAGATGTATCGACCCTGGCCGAACGCACTCGTCCAGGTGTCAGTGGTGAGGTGAACCTTGCAGGCAACGGCATTCTTCAAGCTTCGGGTTATTTAGCTGACCACGTGCTCATGCAACTCAGGCACTGCAGAGCGCGCAAAGTGGTAGCGGCTGGGAACCACGTAACGTGGGATGGCCACTGACATCATGCCCTTGAAGCTGTTTGTCTCCACCACTCGATATGGCAGCATTTCGCAGGCCAGAAGCTTGGCTATGCTGGCTGGCTGTTACTGCCACGGCCCGGGGGTCATTTGCTGGCAATTTCCTCTTGTGCTCAAACATCTCAGAAACAGACAACTCAACCGTAGCGCTGCACACCGAAGGGCTGTTGGTTGTTGTGTTTGATGAACACTGGGAGACCTCAAGAGCACTAGTCCGGAAAGTGACAGTGTCAGCATCGTCTGATGTTTGTGAATGTTGTGAACCACGCAATGGCTGGGCTACTGCTGCTGCTGAGGCGGGTCTGGTGGTGAGTCTGGTGAACCCAAGGGAGGCAGTGTTGCTGGTGGTACCCTGTCCTGCCGCGTTTGCCCACAGAGTGGGATGTTTGGATAGAATGTGGCGGCTCATGCTGGTGGTGGAGAGGTTGTTAATACTTTTCCCCCTGCTCAGGCGGGTCTTGCACACCTTGCAAATCGCCATGGTAACATCCTCAGTGCAGTCTTCAAAGAAAGCCCAGACTTTAACTGGCTGAGGACTCGGACCTCGTGCGTGATGTGCTGGTGCTGCTTAACCCACTGCTGGACGCTTGAGAGGTCATCCAAGTAATTATCTGGTCCTGTTCTTTTGGATCTGTGAGGGTTGTTGTCCTGGACAACATGGGCAGTATTGAGTGGGTTTTCTTGGGTGCTCCCCTGTGGCCTGTACGTGAACCGTCAGGGGAAACACCTCTTCCCTTGCCCCTCCCTCTTTCACCGGATTTCTTCCTCATTTCACTTATCCTTAAAGTACACGCTGACTGGCAGCAGTACAGTGGCAGTACAGAAATGCTATACAGTGGTGGGTGAGCGGTGTACCACTATTGTCAGCAGTGACACAGAGCACAATGCTATACAGTGGCGGGTGAGCGGTGTACTACTGTTCCCAGCAGACACAGAGTGGAAGTAAACACAATGCTATATAGTGTGGCTGAGCCGTGTACACAGAGTGGCATTAAACACAATGCTATATAGTCTGCTATATAGTCACCCCGAACAGGGTGATGTTCTGCAGAACCCGAACAGTGGCAAACACTGTTCGCCCAACACTACTGGGAGGGAACGCAGATTTTAGTACCTAAACACACGATACAACATGTTTTCCGGGGTCGGACTCTGAGGCACATACAGATGGTCCCGATCATCATCCTCATCATACAACTCTTCTCCTGAGTCTGACCCACCCACCACCTCTGCCACCCCAACATCCCCAGACACAGACCCCTCATCGTCCTCAACATTAACTTGGGATGCTGGCCTGAGCCAGACCTCCTCCTCCACATCAGGCCCCATCATCTCCTCAATGGCAGCCCTCATTAATCGCTCTGGCGACGGACTGATGGACACAACGTTCTCCTCCGGGGAGGGCTGCTGCTGACCACTGGCTGCTGGGGTGGATGTTATAGCTTGCGTGGGGCGTTGGCTGTTGCTGTTGTTGGGAGTGCTGCTCACAGCGGAGGTCTCTGGGGAACTCATGTTGAGCTCATATAGTGGTTGACGGTGAGTGGAGTATTACTGATCCCAGCAATATACACACTGACTGGCAGAGTACGCAATGCTATATAGTGTGGCTGAGCGGTGTACACAGAGTGGCAGTAAACACAATGCTATATAGTCTGGCTGAGCGAGCGGTGTACTACTGTTCCCAGCAGAATCAGAGTGGCAGTAAACAATGGTATATAGTCTGGCTGAGCGGTGTACATAGAGTGTCAGTAAACAATGGTATATAGTCTGGCTGAGCGAGCGGTGTACTACTGTTCCCAGCAGAATCAGAGTGGCAGTAAACAATGGTATATAGTCTGGCTGAGCGGTGTACATAGAGTGTCAGTAAACAATGGTATATAGTCTGGCTGAGCGAGCGGTGTACTACTGTTCCCAGCAGAATCAGAGTGGCAGTAAACAATGGTATATAGTCTGGCTGAGCGGTGTACACAGAGTGTCAGTAAACAATGGTATATAGTCTGGCTGAGCGGTGTACACACAATGCTATATAGTCTGCTATATAGTGTCAGTAAACAATGGTATATAGTCTGGCTGAGCGGTGTACACAGAGTGTCAGTAAACAATGGTATATAGTCTGGCTGAGCGAGCGGTGTACTACTGTTCCCAGCAGAATCAGAGTGGCAGTAAACAATGGTATATAGTCTGGCTGAGCGGTGTACACAGAGTGTCAGTAAACAATGGTATATAGTCTGGCTGAGCGGTGTACACACAATGCTATATAGTCTGCTATATAGTGTCAGTAAACAATGGTATATAGTCTGGCTGAGCGAGCGGTGTACTACTGTTCCCAGCAGAATCAGAGTGGCAGTAAACAATGGTATATAGTCTGGCTGAGCGGTGTACACAGAGTGTCAGTAAACAATGGTATATAGTGTGGCTGAGTGGTGTACACAGAGTGTCAGTAAACAATGGTATATAGTCTGGCTGAGCGGTGTACACAGAGTGTCAGTAAACAATGGTATATAGTCTGGCTGAGCGAGCGGTGTACTACTGTTCCCAGCAGAATCAGAGTGGCAGTAAACAATGGTATATAGTTTGGCTGAGCGGTGTACACAGAGTGTCAGTAAACAATGGTATATAGTGTGGCTGAGTGGTGTACACAGAGTGTCAGTAAACAATGGTATATAGTCTGGCTGAGCGGTGTACACAGAGTGGCAGTAAACACAATGCTATATACTCTGGCTGAGCGAGCGGTGTACTACTGTTCCCAGCAGACACAGAACAGTAAACAGAATGCTATATAGTGTGGCTGAGCGAGCGGTGTACCACTATTCCCAGCAGACACAGAACAGTGAACAGAATGCTATATAGTGTGGCTGAGCGAGCGGTGTACCACTATTCCCAGCAGACACAGAACAGTAAACAGAATGCTATATAGTGTGGCTGAGCGAGCGGTGTACCACTATTCCAAGCAGACACAGAACAGTGAACAGAATGCTATATAGTGTGGCTGAGCGAGCGGTGTACCACTATTCCCAGCAGACACAGAACAGTGAACAGAATGCTATATAGTGTGGCTGAGCGAGCGGTGTACCACTATTCCCAGCAGACACAGAACAGTGAACAGAATGCTATATAGTGTGGCTGAGCGAGCGGTGTACTACTGTTCCCAGCAGACACAGAACAGTACACAGAATGCTATATAGTGTGGCTGAACGAGCGGTGTACTACTGTTCCCAGCAGACACAGAACAGTACACAGAATGCTATATAGTGTGGCTGAACGAGCGGTGTACCACTATTCCAAGCAGACACAGAACAGTGAACAGAATGCTATATAGTGTGGCTGAGCGAGCGGTGTACCACTATTCCCAGCAGACACAGAGTGGCAGTAAACAGAATGCTATATAGTGTGGCTGAGCGAGGTACACAGAGTGGCAGTAAACAGAATGCTATATAGTGTGGCTGTGCAAGCGGTGTACTACTATTCCCAGCAGACACAGAGTGGCAGTAAACAGAATGCTATATAGTGTGGCTGAGCGAGGTACACAGAGTGGCAGTAAACAGAATGCTGAGCGAGCGGTGTACTACTATTCCCAGCAGCGACACACAATGACTGGGGGGGACCCTGGCTAGCGTGGCTGGAGCGCGAACTACCCTGCCTGCCTACCCAAAGCTAAACCCACAGACAAATGGCGGAGATATGACGTGGTTCGGGTATTTATTTACCCGAACCACGTGACAGTTCGGCCAATCAGAGCGCGTTCGGGTCCGAACCACGTGACCCGTTCGGCCAATCACAGCGCTAGCCGAACGTTCGGGGAACGTTCGGCCATGCGCTCTTAGTTCGGCCATATGGCCGAACGGTTTGGCCGAGCACCGTCAGGTGTTCGGCCGAACTCGAACATCACCCGAACAGGGTGATGTTCTGCAGAACCCGAACAGTGGCGAACACTGTTCGCCCAACACTAGTATCTGCGCATAGAGAGTACTGATCTTTATGGCATCACACACTGAAATTAAACCATCAGCCCGTCGCTCCCCTAAATAAGAGGGCCGGACCACCAAGCAGAGAGTATGACAAACATAAAACAATAGAAAACATCCTATAAAGTTTTAAAACCTTTCTCTTCCACAACCTATGGCAGTGATGGCTAACCTTGGCACTTCAACTGCCCAAAAACTACAAATCCCATCATGCCTCTGCCTCCCCAAGTTATGCTTAGAGCTTTTAGAGCATTGCAATGCCTGATGGGACTTTTAGTTTCACCACAGCTGGAGTGCCAAGGCTAGCCATCACTCACCTATGGCCTCCTCCTCCCCAATAGCCATAGCCAATCCTCTCCTAAGTCAATGGTTCTTGCGACTGTATGTAACGCCTAATGGCATCACACGCTAAAAAAGAAAGAAGTAAAACTACACTATCAGCCCGTTGCACTCCTAAAAAAGGAGCGCCGGACCACATTATGGTTAGAATGACAAACATATAACAAAAAGATAAACCATTTAACATGCATAATACAAACAATCACAAACATACACATATTTTTTTTTTTTTGTAACACTATTTTTTTATTTCAAAAAATAAAGTAGGTGTTAACAGTTGAGAGAACCATTGAGAAATTGCAATAACACTTGGAAAGAACTATAACAATGTACATATTTGTATACATTATATACTTGCTAACAGGATTTGACTAACTCGATGTAAGGGTAAGCCTAGATTTAGAATCCAAAAGCGATTAGTCCAAAAGTTCAAAGTGGCGGATAACAAGTAGTCCAGACATACACATATTTTACACATAAAAAGGCCCACAAAGTGAGCTGTAAAAAATAGTTGGGTGGTATCTGCGAATAGAGAGTACCGATCTTTATGGCATCACACACTGAAATTAAACCATCAGCCCGTCGCTCCCCTAAATAAGAGGTCCGGACCACCAAGCAGTGAGTATGACAAACATAAAACAATAGAAAACATCTTCTAAAGTTTTAAACTTTCTCTTTCACAACATATGGCAGTGATGGCTAACCTTGGCACACCAACTGTCCAAAAACTACAAATCCCATCATGCCTCTACCTCCCCGAGTTATGCTTAGAGCTGTCAGAGCACTGCAATACCTGATGGGACTTTTAGTTTCACCACAGCTGGAGTGCCAATGTTAGCCATCACTCACCTATGGCCTCCTCCTCCCAAATAGCCATAGCCAATCCTCTCCTAAGTCAATGGTTCTTGCGACTGTATGTAACGCCTTATGGCATTACACGCTAAAAACAAAAGAAGTAAAACTGCACTTTCAGCGCGTTGCACTCCTAAAAAAGGAGCGTCGGACCACAATATGGTTAGAATGACAAACATATAACAAAAAGATAAACCATTTAACATGCATAATACAAACAATCACAGACATACACATATTTTACACATAAAAAGGCCCACAAAGTGAGCTGTAAAAAATAGTTGGGTGGTATCTGCGCATAGAGAGTACTAATCTTTTTGGCATCACACACTGAAATTAAACCATCAGCCCGTCGCTCCCCTAAATAAGAGGGCCGGACCACCAAGCAGTGAGTATGACAAACATAAAACAATAGAAAACATCTTCTAAAGTTTTAAACTTTCTCTTTCACAACCTATGGCAGTGATGGCTAACCTTGGCACTCCAACTGTTCAAAAACTACAAATCCCATCATGCCTCTGCCTCCCCGAGTTATGCTTAGAGCTGTCAGAGCATTGCAATGCCTGACGGGACTTTTAGTTTCACCACAGCTGGAGTGCCAAGGTTAGCCATCACTCACCTATGGCCTCCTCCTCCCAAATAGCCATAGCCAATCCTCTCCTAAGTCAATGGTTCTTGCGACTGTATGTAACGCCTTATGGCACCACACGCTAAAAAAGAAAGAAGTAAAACTACACTATCAGCCCGTTGCACTCCTAAAAAAGGAGCGCCGGACCACATTATGGTTAGAATGACAAACATATAACAAAAAGATAAACCACTTAACATGCATAATACAAACAATCACAGACATACACATATTTTACACATAAAAAGGCCCACAAAGTGAGCTGTAAAAAATAGTTGGGTGGTATCTGCGCATAGAGAGTACTGATCTTTATGGCATCACACACTGAAATTAAACCATCAGCCCGTCGCTCCCCTAAATAAGAGGGCCGGACCACCAAGCAGTGAGTATGACAAACATAAAACAATAGAAAACATTTTCTAAAGTTTTAAACTTTCTCTTTCACAACCTATGGCAGTGATGGCTAACCTTGGCACTCCAACTGTCCAAAAACTACAAATCCCATCATGCCTCTGCCTCCCCGAGTTATGCTTAGAGCTGTCAGAGCATTGCAATGCCTGACGGGACTTTTAGTTTCACCACAGCTGGAGTGCCAAGGTTAGCCATCACTCACCTATGGCCTCCTCCTCCACAATAGCCATAGCCAATCCTCTCCTAAGTCAATGGTTCTTGCGACTGTATGTAACGCCTAATGGCATCACACGCTAAAAAAGAAAGAAGTAAAACTACACTATCAGCCTGTTGCACTCCTAAAAAAGGAGCGCCGGACCACATTATGGTTAGAATGACAAACATATAACAAAAAGATAAACCACTTAACATGCATAATACAAACAATCACAGACATACACATATTTTACACATAAAAAGGCCCACAAAGTGAGCTGTAAAAAATAGTTGGGTGGTATCTGCGCATAGAGAGTACTGATCTTTATGGCATCACACTCTGAAATTAAACCATCAGCCCGTCGCTCCCCTAAATAAGAGGGACGGACCACCAAGCAGAGAGTATGACAAACATAAAACAATAGAAAACATCCTATAAAGTTTTAAAAACTTTCTCTTCCACAACCTATGGCAGTGATGGCTAACCTTGGCACTCCAACTGCCCAAAAACTACAAATCCCATCATGTCTCTGCCTCCCCGAGTTATGCTTAGAGCTGTCAGAGCATTGCAATGCCTGACGGGACTTTTAGTTTCACCACAGCTGGAGTGCCAAGGTTAGCCATCACTCACCTATGGCCTCCTCCTCCACAATAGCCATAGCCAATCCTCTCCTAAGTCAATGGTTCTTGCGACTGTATGTAACGCCTAATGGCATCACACGCTAAAAAAGAAAGAAGTAAAACTACACTATCAGCCCGTTGCACTCCTAAAAAAGGAGCGCCGGACCACATTATGGTTAGAATGACAAACATATAACAAAAAGATAAACCACTTAACATGCATAATACAAACAATCACAGACATACACATATTTTACACATAAAAAGGCCCATAAAGTGAGCTGTAAAAAATAGTTGGGTGGTATCTGCGCATAGAGAGTACTAATCTTTATGGCATCACACACTGAAATTAAACCATCAGCCCGTCGCTCCCCTAAATAAGAAGGCCGGACCACCAAGCAGAGAGTATGACAAACATAAAACAATAGAAAACATCCTATAAAGTTTTAAAAACTTTCTCTTTCACAACCTATGGCAGTGATGGCTAACCTTGGCACTCCAACTGTCCAAAAACTACAAATCCCATCATGCCTCTGAATCCCCGAGTTATGCTTAGAGCTGTCAGAGCATTGCAATGCCTGACGGGACTTTTAGTTTCACCACAGCTGGAGTGCCAAGGTTAGCCATCACTCACCTATGGCCTCCTCCTCCCCAATAGCCATAGCCAATCCTCTCCTAAGTCGAAGGTTCTTGCGACTGTATGTAACGCCTTATGGCATTACACGCTAAAAACAAAAGAAGTAAAATTGCACTATCAGCCCATTGCACTCCTAAAAAAGGAGCACCGGACCACAATATGGTTAGAATGACAAACATATAACAAAAAGATAAACCATTTAACATGCATAATACAAACAATCACAGACATACACATATTTTACCCATAAAAAGGCCCACAAAGTGAGCTGTAAAAAAATAGATGAGTGGTATCTGCGCATAGAGAGTACTGATCTTTATGGCATCACACACTGAAATTAAACCATCAGCCCGTCGCTCCCCTAAATAAGAGGGCCGGACCACCAAGCAGAGAGTATGACAAACATAAAACAATAGAAAACATCTTATAAAGTTTTAAAAACTTTCTCTTTCACAACCTATAGCAGTGATGGCTAACCTTGGCATTCGAACTGTCCAAAAACTACAAATCCCATCATGCCTCTGCCTCCCCGAGTTATGCTTAGAGCTGTCAGAGCACTGCAATACCTGATGGGACTTTTAGTTTCACCACAGCTGGAGTGCCAATGTTAGCCATCACTCACCTATGGCCTCCTCCTCCCCAATAGCCATAGCCAATCCTCTCCTAAGTCAATGGTTCTTGCGACTGTATGTAACGCCTTATGGCATTACATGCTAAAAACAAAAGAAGTAAAACTGCACTATCAGCCCATTGCACTCCTAAAAAAGGAGCGCCGGACCAAATTATGGTTAGAATGACAAACATATAACAAAAAGATAAACCACTTAACATGCATAATACAAACAATCACAGACATACACATATTTTACACATAAAAAGGCCCACAAAGTGAGCTGTAAAAAATAGTTGGGTAGTATCTGCGCATAGAGAGTACTGATCTTTATGGCATCACACACTGAAATTAAACCATCAGCCCGTCGCTCCCCTAAATAAGAGGGCCGGACCACCAAGCAGAGAGTATGACAAACATAAAACAATAGAAAACATCCTATAAAGTTTTAAAACCTTTCTCTTCCACAACCTATGGCAGTGATGGCTAACCTTGGCACTTCAACTGCCCAAAAACTACAAATCCCATCATGCCTCTGCCTCCCCAAGTTATGCTTAGAGCTTTTAGAGCATTGCAATGCCTGATGGGACTTTTAGTTTCACCACAGCTGGAGTGCCAAGGTTAGCCATCACTCACCTATGGCCTCCTCCTCCCCAATAGCCATAGCCAATCCTCTCCTAAGTCAATGGTTCTTGCGACTGTATGTAACGCCTAATGGCATCACACGCTAAAAAAGAAAGAAGTAAAACTACACTATCAGCCCGTTGCACTCCTAAAAAAGGAGCGCCGGACCACATTATGGTTAGAATGACAAACATATAACAAAAAGATAAACCATTTAACATGCATAATACAAACAATCACAAACATACACATATTTTTTTTTTTTTGTAACACTATTTTTTTATTTCAAAAAATAAAGTAGGTGTTAACAGTTGAGAGAACCATTGAGAAATTGCAATAACACTTGGAAAGAACTATAACAATGTACATATTTGTATACATTATATACTTGCTAACAGGATTTGACTAACTCGATGTAAGGGTAAGCCTAGATTTAGAATCCAAAAGCGATTAGTCCAAAAGTTCAAAGTGGCGGATAACAAGTAGTCCAGACATACACATATTTTACACATAAAAAGGCCCACAAAGTGAGCTGTAAAAAATAGTTGGGTGGTATCTGCGAATAGAGAGTACCGATCTTTATGGCATCACACACTGAAATTAAACCATCAGCCCGTCGCTCCCCTAAATAAGAGGTCCGGACCACCAAGCAGTGAGTATGACAAACATAAAACAATAGAAAACATCTTCTAAAGTTTTAAACTTTCTCTTTCACAACATATGGCAGTGATGGCTAACCTTGGCACACCAACTGTCCAAAAACTACAAATCCCATCATGCCTCTACCTCCCCGAGTTATGCTTAGAGCTGTCAGAGCACTGCAATACCTGATGGGACTTTTAGTTTCACCACAGCTGGAGTGTCAATGTTAGCCATCACTCACCTATGGCCTCCTCCTCCCAAATAGCCATAGCCAATCCTCTCCTAAGTCAATGGTTCTTGCGACTGTATGTAACGCCTTATGGCATTACACGCTAAAAACAAAAGAAGTAAAACTGCACTTTCAGCGCGTTGCACTCCTAAAAAAGGAGCGTCGGACCACAATATGGTTAGAATGACAAACATATAACAAAAAGATAAACCATTTAACATGCATAATACAAACAATCACAGACATACACATATTTTACACATAAAAAGGCCCACAAAGTGAGCTGTAAAAAATAGTTGGGTGGTATCTGCGCATAGAGAGTACTAATCTTTTTGGCATCACACACTGAAATTAAACCATCAGCCCGTCGCTCCCCTAAATAAGAGGGCCGGACCACCAAGCAGTGAGTATGACAAACATAAAACAATAGAAAACATCTTCTAAAGTTTTAAACTTTCTCTTTCACAACCTATGGCAGTGATGGCTAACCTTGGCACTCCAACTGTTCAAAAACTACAAATCCCATCATGCCTCTGCCTCCCCGAGTTATGCTTAGAGCTGTCAGAGCATTGCAATGCCTGACGGGACTTTTAGTTTCACCACAGCTGGAGTGCCAATGTTAGCCATCACTCACCTATGGCCTACTCCTCCCAAATAGCCATAGCCAATCCTCTCCTAAGTCAATGGTTCTTGCGACTGTATGTAACGCCTTATGGCACCACACGCTAAAAAAGAAAGAAGTAAAACTACACTATCAGCCCGTTGCACTCCTAAAAAAGGAGCGCCGGACCACATTATGGTTAGAATGACAAACATATAACAAAAAGATAAACCACTTAACATGCATAATACAAACAATCACAGACATACACATATTTTACACATAAAAAGGCCCACAAAGTGAGCTGTAAAAAATAGTTGGGTGGTATCTGCGCATAGAGAGTACTGATCTTTATGGCATCACACACTGAAATTAAACCATCAGCCCGTCGCTCCCCTAAATAAGAGGGCCGGACCACCAAGCAGTGAGTATGACAAACATAAAACAATAGAAAACATTTTCTAAAGTTTTAAACTTTCTCTTTCACAACCTATGGCAGTGATGGCTAACCTTGGCACTCCAACTGTCCAAAAACTACAAATCCCATCATGCCTCTGCCTCCCCGAGTTATGCTTAGAGCTGTCAGAGCATTGCAATGCCTGACGGGACTTTTAGTTTCACCACAGCTGGAGTGCCAAGGTTAGCCATCACTCACCTATGGCCTCCTCCTCCACAATAGCCATAGCCAATCCTCTCCTAAGTCAATGGTTCTTGCGACTGTATGTAACGCCTAATGGCATCACACGCTAAAAAAGAAAGAAGTAAAACTACACTATCAGCCCGTTGCACTCCTAAAAAAGGAGCGCCGGACCACATTATGGTTAGAATGACAAACATATAACAAAAAGATAAACCACTTAACATGCATAATACAAACAATCACAGACATACACATATTTTACACATAAAAAGGCCCATAAAGTGAGCTGTAAAAAATAGTTGGGTGGTATCTGCGCATAGAGAGTACTAATCTTTATGGCATCACACACTGAAATTAAACCATCAGCCCGTCGCTCCCCTAAATAAGAAGGCCGGACCACCAAGCAGAGAGTATGACAAACATAAAACAATAGAAAACATCCTATAAAGTTTTAAAAACTTTCTCTTTCACAACCTATGGCAGTGATGGCTAACCTTGGCACTCCAACTGTCCAAAAACTACAAATCCCATCATGCCTCTGAATCCCCGAGTTATGCTTAGAGCTGTCAGAGCATTGCAATGCCTGACGGGACTTTTAGTTTCACCACAGCTGGAGTGCCAAGGTTAGCCATCACTCACCTATGGCCTCCTCCTCCCCAATAGCCATAGCCAATCCTCTCCTAAGTCAATGGTTCTTGCGACTGTATGTAACGCCTTATGGCATCACACGCTAAAAAAGAAAGAAGTAAAACTACACTATCAGCCCGTTGCACTCCTAAAAAAGGAGCGCCGGACCACAGTATGGTTAGAATGACAAACATCTAACAAAAAGATAAACCATTTAACATGCATAATACAAACAATCACAGACATACACATATTTTACCCATAAAAAGGCCCACAAAGTGAGCTGTAAAAAATAGATGAGTGGTATCTGCGCATAGAGAGTACTGATCTTTATGGCATCACACACTGAAATTAAACCATCAGCCCGTCGCTCCCCTAAATAAGAGGGCCGGACCACCAAGCAGAGAGTATGACAAACATAAAACAATAGAAAACATCTTATAAAGTTTTAAAAACTTTCTCTTTCACAACCTATAGCAGTGATGGCTAACCTTGGCATTCGAACTGTCCAAAAACTATAAATCCCATCATGCCTCTGCCTCCCCGAGTTATGCTTAGAGCTGTCAGAGCACTGCAATACCTGATGGGACTTTTAGTTTCACCACAGCTGGAGTGCCAATGTTAGCCATCACTCACCTATGGCCTCCTCCTCCCCAATAGCCATAGCCAATCCTCTCCTAAGTCAATGGTTCTTGCGACTGTATGTAACGCCTTATGGCATTACATGCTAAAAACAAAAGAAGTAAAACTGCACTATCAGCCCATTGCACTCCTAAAAAAGGAGCACCGGACCACAATATGGTTAGAATGACAAACATATAACAAAAAGATAAACCATTTAACATGCATAATACAAACAATCACAGACATACACATATTTTACCCATAAAAAGGCCCACAAAGTGAGCTGTAAAAAATAGATGAGTGGTATCTGCGCATAGAGAGTACTGATCTTTATGGCATCACACACTGAAATTAAACCATCAGCCCGTCGCTCCCCTAAATAAGAGGGCCGGACCACCAAGCAGAGAGTATGACAAACATAAAACAATAGAAAACATCCTATAAAGTTTTAAAAACTTTCTCTTCCACAACCTATGGCAGTGATGGCTAACCTTGGCACTCCAACTGCCCAAAAACTACAAATCCCATCATGCCTCTGCCTCCCCGAGTTATGCTTAGAGCTGTCAGAGCATTGCAATGCCTGACGGGACTTTTAGTTTCACCACAGCTGGAGTGCCAAGGTTAGCCATCACTCACCTATGGCCTCCTCCTCCCCAATAGCCATAGCCAATCCTCTCCTAAGTCAATGGTTCTTGCGACTGTATGTAACGCCTTATGGCATCACACGCTAAAAAAGAAAGAAGTAAAACTACACTATCAGCCCGTTGCACTCCTAAAAAAGGAGCGCCGGACCACAGTATGGTTAGAATGACAAACATCTAACAAAAAGATAAACCATTTAACATGCATAATACAAACAATCACAGACATACACATATTTTACACATAAAAAGGCCCACAAAGTGAGCTGTAAAAAATAGTTGGGTAGTATCTGCGCATAGAGAGTACTGATCTTTATGGCATCACACACTGAAATTAAACCATCAGCCCGTCGCTCCCCTAAATAAGAGGGCCGGACCACCAAGCAGAGAGTATGACAAACATAAAACAATAGAAAACATCCTATAAAGTTTTAAAAATTTTCTCTTCCACAACCTATGGCAGGGATGGCTAACCTTGGCACTCCAACTGCCCAAAAACTACAAATCCCATCATGCCTCTGCCTCCCCGAGTTATGCTTAGAGCTGTCAGAGCATTGCAATGCCTGACGGGACTTTTAGTTTCACCACAGCTGGAGTGCCAAGGTTAGCCATCACTCACCTATGGCCTCCTCCTCCCCAATAGCCATAGCCAATCCTCTCCTAAGTCAATGGTTCTTGCGACTGTATGTAACGCCTTATGGCATCACACGCTAAAAAAGAAAGAAGTAAAACTACACTATCAGCCCGTTGCACTCCTAAAAAAGGAGCGCCGGACCACAGTATGGTTAGAATGACAAACATCTAACAAAAAGATAAACCATTTAACATGCATAATACAAACAATCACAGACATACACATATTTTACACATAAAAAGGCCCACAAAGTGAGCTGTAAAAAATAGTTGGGTAGTATCTGCGCATAGAGAGTACTGATCTTTATGGCATCACACACTGAAATTAAACCATCAGCCCGTCGCTCCCCTAAATAAGAGGGCCGGACCACCAAGCAGAGAGTATGACAAACATAAAACAATAGAAAACATCCTATAAAGATTTAAAAATTTTCTCTTCCACAACCTATGGCAGGGATGGCTAACCTTGGCACTCCAACTGCCCAAAAACTACAAATCCCATCATGCCTCTGCCTCCCCGAGTTATGCTTAGAGCTGTCAGAGCACTGCAATACCTGATGGGACTTTTAGTTTCACCACAGCTGGAGTGCCAATGTTAGCCATCACTCACCTATGGCCTCCTCCTCCCCAATAGCCATAGCCAATCCTCTCCTAAGTCAATGGTTCTTGCGACTGTATGTAACGCCTTATGGCATTACACGCTAAAAACAAAAGAAGTAAAACTGCACTATCAGCCCATTGCACTCCTAAAAAAGGAGCGCCGGACCACAATATGGTTAGAATGACAAACATCTAACAAAAAGATAAACCATTTAACATGCATAATACAAACAATCACAGACATACACATATTTTACACATAAAAAGGCCCACAAAGTGAGCTGTAAAAAATAGTTGGGTGGTATCTGCGCATAGAGAGTACTGATCTTTATGGCATCACACACTGAAATTAAACCATCAGCCCGTCGCTCCCCTAAATAAGAGGGCCGGACCACCAAGCAGTGAGTATGACAAACATAAAACAATAGAAAACATTTTCTAAAGTTTTAAACTTTCTCTTTCACAACCTATGGCAGTGATGGCTAACCTTGGCACTCCAACTGTCCAAAAACTACAAATCCCATCATGCCTCTGCCTCCCCGAGTTATGCTTAGAGCTTTTAGAGCATTTCAATGCCTGATGGGACTTTTAGTTTCACCACAGCTGGAGTGCCAAGGTTAGCCATCACTCACCTATGGCCTCCTCCTCCCCAATAGCCATAGCCTTTCCTCTCCTAAGTCAATGGTTCTTGCGACTGTATGTAATGCCTTATGGCATCACACGCTAAAAAAGAAAGAAGTAAAACTACACTATCAGCCCATTGCACTCCTAAAAAAGGAGCGCCGGACCAAATTATGGTTAGAATGACAAACATATAACAAAAAGATAAACCACTTAACATGCATAATACAAACAATCACAGACATACACATATTTTACACATAAACAGGCCCACAAAGTGAGCTGTAAAAAATAGTTGGATAGTATCTACGCATAGAGAGTACTGATCTTTATGGCATCACACACTGAAATTAAACCATCAGCCCGTCGCTCCCCTAAATAAGAGGGACGGACCACCAAGCAGAGAGTATGACAAACATAAAACAATAGAAAACATCCTATAAAGTTTTAAAAACTTTCTCTTCCACAACCTATGGCAGTGATGGCTAACCTTGGCACTCCAACTGCCCAAAAACTACAAATCCCATCATGCCTCTGCCTTCCCGAGTTATGCTTAGAGCTGTCAGAGCATTGCAATGCCTGACGGGACTTTTAGTTTCACCACAGCTGGAGTGTTAAGGTTAGCCATCACTCACCTATTGCCTCCTCCTCCCAAATAGCCATAGCCAATCCTCTCCTAAGTCAATGGTTCTTGCGACTGTATGTAATGCCTTATGGCATAACACGCTAAAAAAAGAGAAGTAAACTACACTATCAGCCCGTCGCACTCCTAAAAAAGGAGCGCCGGACCACAGTATGGTTAGAATGACAAACATATAACAAAAAGATAAACCATTTAACATGCATAATACACACAATCACAGACATACACATATTTTACACTTAAAAAGGCCCACAAACTGAGCTGTAAAAAATAGTTTGGTGGTATCTGCGAATAGAGAGTACTGATCTTTATGGCATCACACACTGAAATTAAACCATCAGCCCGTCGCTCCCCTAAATAAGAGGGCCGGACCACCAAGCAGAGAGTATGACAAACATAAAACAATAGAAAACATCTTATAAAGTTTTAAAAACTTTCTCTTCCACAACCTATAGCAGTGATGGCTAACCTTGGCATTCGAACTGTCCAAAAACTACAAATCCCATCATGCCTCTGCCTCCCCGAGTTATGCTTAGAGCTGTCAGAGCACTGCAATACCTGATGGGACTTTTAGTTTCACCACAGCTGGAGTGCCAATGTTAGCCATCACTCACCTATGGCCTCCTCCTCCCCAATAGCCATAGCCAATCCTCTCCTAAGTCAATGGTTCTTGCGACTGTATGTAACGCCTTATGGCATTACACGCTAAAAACAAAAGAAGTAAAACTGCACTATCAGCCCATTGCACTCCTAAAAAAGGAGCGCCGGACCACAATATGGTTAGAATGACAAACATATAACAAAAAGATAAACCATTTAACATGCATAATACAAACAATCACAGACATACACATATTTTACACATAAAAAGGCCCACAAAGTGGGCTGTAAAAAATAGTTGGGTGGTATCTGCGCATAGAGAGTACTAATCTTTATGGCATCACACACTGAAATTAAACCATCAGCCCGTCGCTCCCCTAAATAAGAGGGCCGGACCACCAAGCAGTGAGTATGACAAACATAAAACAATAGAAAACATCTTCTAAAGTTTTAAACTTTCTCTTTCACAACCTATGGCAGTGATGGCTAACCTTGGCACTCCAACTGTCCAAAAACTACAAATCCCATCATGCCTCTGCCTCCCCGAGTTATGCTTAGAGCTGTCAAAGCATTGCAATGCCTGACGGGACTTTTAGTTTCACCACAGCTGGAGTGCCTAGGTTAGCCATCACTCACCTATGGCCTCCTCCTCCCCAATAGCCATAGCCTTTCCTCTCCTAAGTCAATGGTTCTTGCGACTGTATGTAATGCCTTATGGCATCACACGCTAAAAAAGAAAGAAGTAAAACTACACTATCAGCCCGTTGCACTCCTAAAAAAGGAGCGTCGGACCACATTATGGTTAGAATGACAAACATAACAAAAAGATAAACAATTTAACATGCATAATACAAACAATCACAGACATACACATATTTTACACATAAAAAGGCCCACAAAGTGAGCTGTAAAAAATAGTTGGGTGGTATCTGCGAATAGAGAGTACCGATCTTTATGGCATCACACACTGAAATTAAACCATCAGCCCGTCGCTCCCCTAAATAAAAGGGCCGGACCACCAAGCAGAGAGTATGACAAACATAAAACAATAGAAAACATTTTCTAAAGTTTTAAACTTTCTCTTTTACAACCTATGGCAGTGATGGCTAACCTTGGCACTCCAACTGCCCAAAAACTACAAATCCCATCATGCCTCTGCCTCCCCAAGTTATGCTTAGAGCTTTTAGAGCATTGCAATGCCTGATGGGACTTTTAGTTTCACCACAGCTGGAGTGCCAAGGTTAGCCATCACTCACCTATGGCCTCCTCCTCCCCAATAGCCATAGCCAATCCTCTCCTAAGTCAATGGTTCTTGCGACTGTATGTAACGCCTAATGGCATCACACGCTAAAAAAGAAAGAAGTAAAACTACACTATCAGCCCGTTGCACTCCTAAAAAAGGAGCGCCGGACCAAATTATGGTTAGAATGACAAACATATAACAAAAAGATAAACCACTTAACATGCATAATACAAACAATCACAGACATACACATATTTTACACATAAAAAGGCCCACAAAGTGAGCTGTAAAAAATAGTTGGGTGGTATCTGCGCATAGAGAGTACTGATCTTTATGGCATCACACACTGAAATTAAACCATCAGCCCGTCGCTCCCCTAAATAAGAGGGACGGACCACCAAGCAGAGAGTATGACAAACATAAAACAATAGAAAACATCCTATAAAGTTTTAAAAACTTTCTCTTCCACAACCTATGGCAGTGATGGCTAACCTTGGCACTCCAACTGCCCAAAAACTACAAATCCCATCATGCCTCTGCCTTCCCGAGTTATGCTTAGAGCTGTCAGAGCATTGCAATGCCTGACGGGACTTTTAGTTTCACCACAGCTGGAGTGTTAAGGTTAGCCATCACTCACCTATTGCCTCCTCCTCCCAAATAGCCATAGCCAATCCTCTCCTAAGTCAATGGTTCTTGCGACTGTATGTAACGCCTTATGGCATAACACGCTAAAAAAAGAGAAGTAAACTACACTATCAGCCCGTCGCACTCCTAAAAAAGGAGCGCCGGACCACAGTATGGTTAGAATGACAAACATATAACAAAAAGATAAACCATTTAACATGCATAATACAAACAATCACAGACATACACATATTTTACACTTAAAAAGGCCCACAAACTGAGCTGTAAAAAATAGTTGGGTAGTATCTGCGCATAGAGAGTACTGATCTTTATGGCATCACACACTGAAATTAAACCATCAGCCCGTCGCTCCCCTAAATAAGAGGGCCGGACCACCAAGCAGTGAGTATAACAAACATAAAACAATAGAAAACATCTTCTAAAGTTTTAAACTTTCTCTTTCACAACCTATGGCAGTGATGGCTAACCTTGGCACTCCAACTGCCCAAAAACTACAAATCCCATCATGCCTCTGCCTCCCCGAGTTATGCTTAGAGCTGTCAGAGCATTGCAATACCTGATGGGACTTTTAGTTTCACCACAGCTGGAGTGCCAAGGTTAGCCATCACTCACCTATGGCCTCCTCCTCCCCAATAGCAATAGCCTTTCCTCTCCTAAGTCAATGGTTCTTGCGACTGTATGTAATGCCTTATGGCATCACACGCTAAAAAAGAATGAAGTAAAACTACACTATCAGCCCGTTGCACTCCTAAAAAAGGAGCGCCGGACCAAATTATGGTTAGAATGACAAACATATAACAAAAAGATAAACCACTTAACATGCATAATACAAACAATCACAGACATACACATATTTTACACATAACAAGGCCCACAAAGTGAGCTGTAAAAAATAGTTGGGTAGTATCTGCGCATAGAGAGTACTGATCTTTATGGCATCACACACTGAAATTAAACCATCAGCCCGTCGCTGCCCTAAATAAGAGGGCCGGACCACCAAGCAGAGAGTATGACAAACATAAAACAATAGAAAACATCGTATAAAGTTTTAAAAACTTTCTCTTCCACAACCTATGGCAGTGATGGCTAACCTTGGCACTCCACCTGCCCAAAAACTACAAATCCCATCATGCCTCTGCCTCCCCGAGTTATGCTTAGAGCTGTCAGAGCATTGCAATGCCTGACGGGACTTTTAGTTTCACCACAGCTGGAGTGCCAAGGTTAGCCATCACTCACCTATGGCCTCCTCCTCCACAATAGCCATAGCCAATCCTCTCCTAAGTCAATGGTTCTTGCGACTGTATGTAACGCCTAATGGCATCACACGCTAAAAAAGAAAGAAGTAAAACTACACTATCAGCCCGTTGCACTCCTAAAAAAGGAGCGCCGGACCACAGTATGGTTAGAATGACAAACATCTAACAAAAAGATAAACCATTTAACATGCATAATACAAACAATCACAGACATACACATATTTTACACATAAAAAGGCCCACAAAGTGAGCTGTAAAAAATAGTTGGGTGGTATCTGCGCATAGAGAGTACTGATCTTTATGGCATCACACACTGAAATTAAACCATCAGCCCGTCGCTCCCCTAAATAAGAGGGCCGGACCACCAAGCAGTGAGTATGACAAACATAAAACAATAGAAAACATTTTCTAAAGTTTTAAACTTTCTCTTTCACAACCTATGGCAGTGATGGCTAACCTTGGCACTCCAACTGTCCAAAAACTACAAATCCCATCATGCCTCTGCCTCCCCGAGTTATGCTTAGAGCTGTCAGAGCATTGCAATGCCTGACGGGACTTTTAGTTTCACCACAGCTGGAGTGCCAAGGTTAGCCATCACTCACCTATGGCCTCCTCCTCCCCAATAGCCATAGCCTTTCCTCTCCTAAGTCAATGGTTCTTGCGACTGTATGTAATGCCTTATGGCATCACACGCTAAAAAAGAAAGAAGTAAAACTACACTATCAGCCCATTGCACTCCTAAAAAAGGAGCGCCGGACCAAATTATGGTTAGAATGACAAACATCTAACAAAAAGATAAACCACTTAACATGCATAATACAAACAATCACAGACATACACCTATTTTACACATAAAAAGGCCCACAAAGTGAGCTGTAAAAAATAGTTGGGTAGTATCTGCGCATAGAGAGTACTGATCTTTATGGCATCACACACTGAAATTAAACCATCAGCCCGTCGCTCCCCTAAATAAGAGGGCCGGACCACCAAGCAGAGAGTATGACAAACATAAAACAATAGAAAACATACTATAAAGTTTTAAAACCTTTCTCTTCCACAACCTATGGCAGTGATGGCTAACCTTGGCACTCCAACTGCCCAAAAACTACAAATCCCATCATGCCTCTGCCTCCCCAAGTTATGCTTAGAGCTTTTAGAGCATTGCAATGCCTGATGGGACTTTTAGTTTCACCACAGCTGGAGTGCCAAGGTTAGCCATCACTCACCTATGGCCTCCTCCTCCCCAATAGCAATAGCCTTTCCTCTCCTAAGTCAATGGTTCTTGCGACTGTATGTAATGCCTTATGGCATTACACGCTAAAAAAGAATGAAGCAAAACTACACTATCAGCCCGTTGCACTCCTAAAAAAGGAGCGCCGGACCAAATTATGGTTAGAATGACAAACATATAACAAAAAGATAAACCACTTAACATGCATAATACAAACAATCACAGACATACACATATTTTACACATAAAAAGGCCCACAAAGTGAGCTGTAAAAAATAGTTGGGTAGTATCTGCGCATAGAGAGTACTGATCTTTATGGCATCACACACTGAAATTAAACCATCAGCCCGTCGCTCCCCTAAATAAGAGGGCCGGACCACCAAGCAGAGAGTATGACAAACATAAAACAATAGAAAACATCCTATAAAGTTTTAAAAACTTTCTCTTCCACAACCTATGGCAGTGATGGCTAACCTTGGCACTCCAACTGCCCAAAAACTACAAATCCCATCATGCCTCTGCCTCCCCGAGTTATGCTTAGAGCTGTCAGAGCATTGCAATGCCTGACGGGACTTTTAGTTTTACCACAGCTCGAGTGCCAAGGTTAGCCATCACTCACCTATGGCCTCCTCCTCCCCAATAGCCATAGCCAATCCTCTCCTAAGTCAATGGTTCTTGCGACTGTATGTAACGCCTAATGGCATCACACGCTAAAAAAGAAAGAAGTAAAACTACACTATCAGCCCGTTGCACTCCTAAAAAAGGAGCGCCGGACCACAGTATGGTTAGAATGACAAACATCTAACAAAAAGATAAAGCATTTAACATGCATAATACAAACAATCACAGACATACACATATTTTACACATAAAAAGGCCCACAAAGTGAGCTGTAAAAAATAGTTGGGTGGTATCTGCGCATAGAGAGTACTGATCTTTATGGCATCACACACTGAAATTAAACCATCAGCCCGTCGCTCCCCTAAATAAGAGGGCCGGACCACCAAGCAGAGAGTATGACAAACATAAAACAATAGAAAACATCCTATAAAGTTTTAAAAACTTTCTCTTCCACAACCTATGGCAGTGATGGCTAACCTTGGCACTCCAACTGCCCAAAAACTACAAATCCCATCATGCCTCTGCCTCCCCGAGTTATGCTTAGAGCTGTCAGAGCATTGCAATGCCTGACGGGACTTTTAGTTTCACCACAGCTGGAGTGCCAAGGTTAGCCATCACTCACCTATGGCCTCCTCCTCCCCAATAGCCATAGCCAATCCTCTCCTAAGTCAATGGTTCTTGCGACTGTATGTAACACCTAATGGCATCACACGCTAAAAGAGAAAGAAGTAAAACTACACTATCAGCCCGTTGCACTCCTAAAAAAGGAGCGCCGGACCACAGTATGGTTAGAATGACAAACATCTAACAAAAAGATAAACCATTTAACATGCATAATACAAACAATCACAGACATACACATATTTTACACATAAAAAGGCCCACAAAGTGAGCTGTAAAAAATAGTTGGGTGGTATCTGCGCATAGAGAGTACTGATCTTTATGGCATCACACACTGAAATTAAACCATCAGCCCGTCGCTCCCCTAAATAAGAGGGCCGGACCACCAAGCAGTGAGTATGACAAACATAAAACAATAGAAAACATTTTCTAAAGTTTTAAACTTTCTCTTTCACAACCTATGGCAGTGATGGCTAACCTTGGCACTCCAACTGTCCAAAAACTACAAATCCCATCATGCCTCTGCCTCCCCGAGTTATGCTTAGAGCTGTCAGAGCATTGCAATGCCTGACGGGACTTTTAGTTTCACCACAGCTGGAGTGCCAAGGTTAGCCATCACTCACCTATGGCCTCCTCCTCCCCAATAGCCATAGCCTTTCCTCTCCTAAGTCAATGGTTCTTGCGACTGTATGTAATGCCTTATGGCATCACACGCTAAAAAAGAAAGAAGTAAAACTACACTATCAGCCCATTGCACTCCTAAAAAAGGAGCGCCGGACCAAATTATGGTTAGAATGACAAACATCTAACAAAAAGATAAACCACTTAACATGCATAATACAAACAATCACAGACATACACCTATTTTACACATAAAAAGGCCCACAAAGTGAGCTGTAAAAAATAGTTGGGTAGTATCTGCGCATAGAGAGTACTGATCTTTATGGCATCACACACTGAAATTAAACCATCAGCCCGTCGCTCCCCTAAATAAGAGGGCCGGACCACCAAGCAGAGAGTATGACAAACATAAAACAATAGAAAACATACTATAAAGTTTTAAAACCTTTCTCTTCCACAACCTATGGCAGTGATGGCTAACCTTGGCACTCCAACTGCCCAAAAACTACAAATCCCATCATGCCTCTGCCTCCCCAAGTTATGCTTAGAGCTTTTAGAGCATTGCAATGCCTGATGGGACTTTTAGTTTCACCACAGCTGGAGTGCCAAGGTTAGCCATCACTCACCTATGGCCTCCTCCTCCCCAATAGCAATAGCCTTTCCTCTCCTAAGTCAATGGTTCTTGCGACTGTATGTAATGCCTTATGGCATTACACGCTAAAAAAGAATGAAGCAAAACTACACTATCAGCCCGTTGCACTCCTAAAAAAGGAGCGCCGGACCAAATTATGGTTAGAATGACAAACATATAACAAAAAGATAAACCACTTAACATGCATAATACAAACAATCACAGACATACACATATTTTACACATAAAAAGGCCCACAAAGTGAGCTGTAAAAAATAGTTGGGTAGTATCTGCGCATAGAGAGTACTGATCTTTATGGCATCACACACTGAAATTAAACCATCAGCCCGTCGCTCCCCTAAATAAGAGGGCCGGACCACCAAGCAGAGAGTATGACAAACATAAAACAATAGAAAACATCCTATAAAGTTTTAAAAACTTTCTCTTCCACAACCTATGGCAGTGATGGCTAACCTTGGCACTCCAACTGCCCAAAAACTACAAATCCCATCATGCCTCTGCCTCCCCGAGTTATGCTTAGAGCTGTCAGAGCATTGCAATGCCTGACGGGACTTTTAGTTTCACCACAGCTCGAGTGCCAAGGTTAGCCATCACTCACCTATGGCCTCCTCCTCCCCAATAGCCATAGCCAATCCTCTCCTAAGTCAATGGTTCTTGCGACTGTATGTAACGCCTAATGGCATCACACGCTAAAAAAGAAAGAAGTAAAACTACACTATCAGCCCGTTGCACTCCTAAAAAAGGAGCGCCGGACCACAGTATGGTTAGAATGACAAACATCTAACAAAAAGATAAAGCATTTAACATGCATAATACAAACAATCACAGACATACACATATTTTACACATAAAAAGGCCCACAAAGTGAGCTGTAAAAAATAGTTGGGTGGTATCTGCGCATAGAGAGTACTGATCTTTATGGCATCACACACTGAAATTAAACCATCAGCCCGTCGCTCCCCTAAATAAGAGGGCCGGACCACCAAGCAGAGAGTATGACAAACATAAAACAATAGAAAACATCCTATAAAGTTTTAAAAACTTTCTCTTCCACAACCT